>NC_092151.1:86164038-86276538 GCF_045791955.1 Oncorhynchus clarkii lewisi | reverse complement strand
TTTAAATACAGTTGATGTCGGAAGTTTACATACACTTAGGTCGGAGTCATTAAAACTCGTTTTTCAACCACTCCACAAATTTCTTGTTAACAGACTATAGTTTTAGCAAGTCGGTTAGGACATCTACTTTGCGCATGACACAAGTAATTTTACCAACAATTGTTCACAGACAGATTATTTCACTTATAATTCACTGTATCACAATTCCAGTGGATCAGAATTTTACATACACTAAGTTGACTGTGCCTTTAAACAGCTTGGAAAATCCCCAAAATGATGTCATGGCTTTAATAGCTTCTGATAAGCTAATTGACATCATTTGAGTCAATTGGAGGTGTACCTGTGGATGTATTTCAAGGCCTAGCTTCAAACTCCATGCCTCTTTGCTTGACATCATGGGAAAATCAAAAGAAATCAGCCAAGACCTCAGGAAAACAATTGTAGACCTCCACAAGTCTGGTTCATGCTTGGGAGCAATTTCCAAATGCCTGAAGGTACCACGTTCATCTGTTCAAACAATAGTACGCAAGTATAAACACCATGGGACCACATAGCTGTCATACCGCTCAGGAAGGAGACGCGTTCTGTCTCCTAGAGATGAACGTACTTTGGTGTGAAAAGTGCAAATCAATCCCAGAACAACAGCAAAGGACCTTGTGAAGATGCTGAAGGAAACAGGTACAAAAGTATCTATATCCACAGTAAAACGAGTCCTATATCGACATAACCTGAAAACCCGCTCAGCAAGAAAGAAGCCACTGCTCCAAAACCGCCATAAAAAAGCCAGACTATGGTTTGCAACTGCACATGGGGACAAAGATCGTACTTTTTGGAGAAATGTCCTCTGGTCTGATGAAACAAAAATAGAACTGTTTGGCAATAATGACCATTGTTATGTATGGAGGAAAAAGGGGGAGGGTTGCAAGCCGAAGAACACCATCCCAACCGTGAAGCACGGGGTTGGCAGCATCATGTTGTGGGGGTGCTTTGCTGCAGGAGGGACTGGTGCCCTTCACAAAATAGAGGACATCATGAGGGAGGAAAATTATGTGGATATATTGAAGCAACATCTCAAGACATCAGTCAGGATGTTAAAGCTTGGTCGCAAATGGGTCTTCCAAATGGACAATGACCCCAAGCACACTTCCAAAGTTGTGGCAAAATGGCTTAAGGACCATAATGTTAAGATATTAGAGTGGCCATCACAAAGCCCAGACCTCAATCCCATAGAACATTTGTGTGCAGAACTGAAAAAGTGTGTGTGAGCAAGGAGGCCTACAAACCTGACTCAGTTACACCAGCTCTGTCAAGAGGAATGGGTCAAAATTCACCCAACTTATTGTGGGAAGCTTGTGGAAGGCTAACCGAAACGCTTGGCCCAAGTGAAACAATTTAAAGGAAATGCTACCAAATACTAATTGAGGGTATGCAAACTTCTGACCCACTGGGAATGTGATGAAAGAAATAAAAGCTGAAATAAATAATTATCTCTACTATAATTCTGAGATTTCACATTCTTAAAATAAAGTGGTGATCCAAACGGACCTAATACAGGGAATTTTTACTAGGATTAAATGTCAGGAATTGTTGAAAAACTGAATGTATTTGGCTAAGGTGTATGTAAACGTCCGCCTTCAACCTTAAATGGGTTTAGGAGGTGTGACAGAATCCACAATAGGAGGATTTGGGAGGGTACTGAGGAGGACTAGGGAGGGTACTGAGGAGGACTAGGGAGGGTACTGAGGAGAGAGGAGGAGACAGGAAGGAAGGAGAGGGAAGACAGAAAGGAAGGAGAGGGAAGACAAAAAGGAAGGAGAGGGAAGACAGGAAGGAAGGAGAGGGAAGACAGGAAGGAAGGAGAGGGAAGGCAGAAAGGAAGGACAGGGAAGACAGGAGGAAGGAGAGGGAGGAGAGGAAGGAAGGACAGGGAAGACAGAAAGGAAGGAGAGGGAAGACAGAAAGTAAGGAGAGGGAAGACAGAAAGGAAGGAGAGGGAGGAGAGGAAGGAAGGATAGGGAAGACAGGAAGGAAGGAAAGGGAAGACAGAACGGAAGTAGAGGGAAGACAGGAAGGAAGGAGAGGGAAGACAGAAAGGAAGGAAAGGGAAGACAGAAAGGAAGGAGAGGGAAGACAGAAAGGAAGGAGAGGGAAAACAGGAAGGAAGGAGAGGGAAGACAGAAAGGAAGGAGAGGGAAAACAGGAAGGAAGGAGAGGGAAGACAGAAAGGAAGGAGAGGGAAGACAGAAAGGAAGAAGAGGGAAGACAAGAAGGAAGGTGAGGGAAGACAGGAAGGAAGGAGAGGGAAGACAGGAAGGAAGGAGAGGTAAGACAGGAAGGAAGGAGAGGGAAGACAGGAGGGAGGAGAGGGAAGACAGAAAGGAAGGAGAGGGAAGACAAGAAGGAAGGAGAGGGAAGACAGGAAGGAAGGAAAGGGAAGACAGAAAGGAAGGAGAGGGAAGACAAGAAGGAGGGAGGAGAGGAAGGAAGGATAGGGAAGACAGAAAGTAAGGAGAGGGAAGACAGAAAGGAAGGAGAGGGAAGACAGAAAGGAAGGAGAGGGAAGACAGAAAGGAAGGAGAGGGAAGACAAAAAGGAAGGAGAGGGAAGACAGGAAGGAAGGAGAGGGAAGACAGAAAGGAAGGACAGGGAAGACAGAAAGGAAGGAGAGGGAAGACAGAAAGTAAGGAGAGGGAAGACAGAAAGGAAGGAGAGGGAGGAGAGGAAGGAAGGATAGGGAAGACAGGAAGGAAGGAAAGGGAAGACAGAACGGAAGTAGAGGGAAGACAGGAAGGAAGGAGAGGGAAGACAGAAAGGAAGGAGAGGGAAGACAAGAAGGAAGGAGAGGGAAGACAGGAAGGAAGGAGAGGGAAGACAGGAAGGAAGGAGAGGGAAGACAGGAAGGAAGGAGAGGGAAAACAGGAAGGAAGGAGAGGGAAGACAGAAAGGAAGGAGAGGGAAAACAGGAAGGAAGGAGAGGGAAGACAGAAAGGAAGGAGAGGGAAGACAGAAAGGAAGGAGAGGGAAGACAGGAAGGAAGGAGAGGGAAGACAGGAGGGAGGAGAGGGAAGACAGAAAGGAAGGAGAGGGAAGACAGGAGGAAGGAGAGGGAGGAGAGGAAGGAAGGATAGGGAAGACAGAAAGTAAGGAGAGGGAAGACAGAAAGGAAGGAGAGGGAAGACATAAAGGAAGGAGAGGGAAGACAGAAAGGAAGGAGAGGGAAGACAAAAAGGAAGGAGAGGGAAGACAGGAAGGAAGGAGAGGGAAGACAGAAAGGAAGGACAGGGAAGACAGAAAGGAAGGAGAGGGAAGACAGAAAGTAAGGAGAGGGAAGACAGAAAGGAAGGAGAGGGAGGAGAGGAAGCAAGGATAGGGAAGACAGAAAGGAAGGAGAGGGAGGAGAGGAAGGAAAGAGAGGGAAGACAGGAAGGAAGGAGAGGGAAGACAGGAAGGAAGGAGAGGGAAGACAGGAAGGAAGGAGAGGGAAGACAGAAAGGAAGGAGAGGGGAAACAGAAAGGAAGGAGAGGGAAGACAGAAAGGAAGGAGAGGGAAGACAGAAAGGAAGGAGAGGGAAGACAGAAAGGAAGGAGAGGGAAGACAGAAAGGAAGGAGAGGGAAAACAGGAAGGAAGGAGAGGGAAGACAGACAGGAAGGAGAGGGAAGACAGACAGGAAGGAGAGGGAAGACAGGAAGGAAGGAGAGGGACGGTACCTCCTGTATAAAGCCTCGCTATTGTTATTTTACTGCTGCCGTTTAATTATTATTTACTTTTATTTTCTATTTTTTACTTATCTATTTTTTACTTGACACTTATTTTTCTTAAAACTTCTTAAAGCATTGTTGGTTAAGGGCTTGTAAGTACATTAAGCATTTCACTATAAGGTTGTTGTATTTGATTTGATTTGATGTATTTTACAGCAGACCACCCTCCAAAGTCAAAAACAAGTTCCATTTTAGTCAGCTTAACCTCACAGAACCCTCAAATTTCCACCATGCGTCTTTTCAAGTGGTTTATCCTGACTTAAAATGTTCCCATAAATAAAAGAGAGGAGCTTGGGCTGGGAGTGTGATGAAACAGGTAGGAGCTGGGAGAGACAAGCACTTACATCATTGACTGAAGCTGCTGTTGTTGGCCGAGGAAGGGAGAGGCTGAATAATTTGGGGGGAGGTCAGGGGGGAGAGTGTGAACTCGGCCCGTGGGTTGCCATGGCCCCAGTCTACCCTAAGGTGTTCCCACACACACGCATACACAAAAGCTTTCACACACACACACACCACTGCAAACACCTACACACACACCGCCCACGGAAAGCACGACTCTCCTTATGTTCAAGGGAAAGGGTCATGAAAAATAGATCAGGTGCTACAGCGTGTCTGTAAAAGAGAGAGATGTGAGGACAGTGCAGACGTTGGAGAGAGGGATAAGATATATTAATCTGGAGTTGGGCCAACAGACAACTGAGCTGAGAGAGGGAACATCTCTCTCTCTCTCTCTCTCTCTCTCTCTCTCTCTCTCTCTCTCTCTCTCTCTCTCTCTCTCTCTCTCTCTCTCTCTCTCTCTCTCTCTCTCTCTCTCTCTCTCTCTCTCTCTCTCTCTCTCTCTCTCTCTCTCTCTCTCTCTCTCTCAGGTCAGGCTGGCTGGCGGAGTGGTAAGCGGTGACACTCTGAAGTTTAGCCATGGGATATATACTGCACTTTAGTCCCAGAGGTTAAAGCAGGGTGTCCCATCCATGACCCTGGGGGCAGGAGCTAGCTCCTATACCTAGAGGGTTGGCTGGATCTGACTGATGTTCAGCAACTTCGCTTAGCAACTATATTTAACATGGCTTTTCATACTGCATTTTCCTATCCTTAACCCTGGGTTAACATTTTAAATAACTTAGCCTCATGTCATACAAGTCACAGCAGAACTCTGTGATTGGCTAGCCCCAAGAAGTCTGTGCAAACAGTCTCTAGATATGGCCTGGCTGACTTTGGACTGTTTGATGACCAATGTGAGTACTGTTACTGTACCTTGGGCGGTGTAGATCAGTTCACTGTAGACCAAGGCTGGGATGATGGGGGAGGGCAGGTCCTGAAGGAAACCCCTCAGACTATCAGACAACACCACCAGATCATACTCGTCCACATCCGCTGACGCTGGGTCTGAGAGAGAGGGGGGAGTGTGTGGAGGGGGTGGGGGGGTGGAAGGAGGGAGTGAAGGAGGGAGGAAGTGGGTAGAGACAGAGAGAGAGACAGACGTGTTCAAAATCCCATATTCTTCATTTACAAGAGAACACAATGAATGAAATGTGACTTTGGCAGCTCGTCTCTCACCAGTACCAGTGGAGGGAGACAGACAGACAGACAGACAGACAGACAGACAGACAGACAGACAGACAGACAGACAGACAGAGACGTTCTGGTACAGCAGCAGTCTGACACTGGAAGGTATTCTATACTTAAGCAATAAGGCCTAAAGAGGTGTGGTATAAGACCAATATACCATGGCTAAGGGTTGTTCTTAGACAGGATTTAACGCGGTGCCTTATTGCTATTATAAACTAGTTATCAACGTAATATTTTTGGGTGATCATGCCCGTGGTACCACGGCTGCCAGCCAATCAGCATTGAGGGCTCGAACCACCCAATTTATAATTATAATTCAATTAGGTAGATGCCTCTATTTGTCCTATTTCACAAATGTGTATTATACGCATAATACACTTAATTTTTTTGCAGAGGAATTCATTTAATTTACACTGTGTTCAGTCACACAGAGGGCAGAGGCATGATATTCATTTACACTGTGTTCAGTCACACAGAGGGCAGAGGAATGATATTCATTTACACTGTGTTCAGTCACACATGGCTCTACTTTGAGGACAGTCCTCTCAAGGCTCTATTCTGAGGTTAGACCTCTCAAAGATCTACTGTGAAGACAGTCCTCTCAAGGCTCTACTGTGAGGACAGTCCTCACATGGCTCTACTGTGAAGACAGTCCTCTCATGGCTCTACTGTGAAGACAGTCCTCTCATGGCTCTACTGTGAGGACAGTCTTCTCAAGGCTCTATTCTGAGGACAGTCATCTCAAGGCTCTAATGTGAGGACAGTCCTCTCATGGCTCTACTGTAAGGACAGTCCTCTCAAGGCTCTAATGTGAGGACAGTCCTCTCATGGCTCTACTGTAAGGACAGTCCTCTCATGGCTCTACTGTGAGGACAGTCCTCTCACAGTTCTACTGTGGCTCTACTGTGAGGACAGTCCTCTCATGGCATCTAATAGTAGTGTCCCTATTGTGAGGATGAGGAGAGGATGAGGAACGAGGTCAGGATGAGGACAGTCCTCTCACGGAGACCTCAGCCAGCAGCGTTACAGCACTGCACAGTCAGACCACAGGGGATTGGGACAGAGAAATGCCCACATTAATCCCCCCCCTGTCTCTCTATATATAATTCTGCTATCTCTTTGAGAGCCTGAAGACAAATTCCATCCCTTTCTCATTCCCTTTGTTTCTCTGTTCCATCATCTCTCGTTACCTCCCTTTGTTTCTCTGTTCTATCATCTCTCATTAACTCCCTTTGTTTCTCTGTTCCATCATCTCTCATTACCTCCCTTTGTTTCTCTGTTCTATCATCTCTCGTTACCTCCCTTTGTTTCTCTGTTCCATCATCTCTCGTTACCTCCCTTTGTTTCTCTGTTCTATCATCTCTCGTTACCTCCCTTTGTTTCTCTGTTCTATCATCTCTCGTTACCTCCCTTTGTTTCTCTGTTCTATCATCTCTCGTTACCTCCCTTTGTTTCTCTGTTCCATCATCTCTCGTTACCTCCCTTTGTTTCTCTGTTCTATCATCTCTCGTTACCTCCCTTTGTTTCTCTGTTCCATCATCTCTCGTTACCTCCCTTTGTTTCTCTGTTCTATCATCTCTCGTTACCTCCCTTTGTTTCTCTGTTCCATCATATCTCATTACCTCCCTTTGTTTCTCTGTTCCATCATATCTCATTACCTCCCTTTGTTTCTCTGTTCCATCATATCTCATTACCTCCCTTTGTTTCTCTGTTCCATCATATCTCATTACCTCCCTTTGTTTCTCTGTTCCATCATATCTCATTACCTCCCTTTGTTTCTCTGTTCCATCATATCTCATTACCTCCCTTTGTTTCTCTGTTCCATCATATCTCATTACCTCCCTTTGTTTCTCTGTTCCATCATCTCTCATTACCTCCCTTTGTTTCTCTGTTCCATCATCTCTCGTTACCTCTCTTTGTTTCTCTGTTCCATCATCTCTCGTTACCTCCCTTTGTTTCTCTGTTCCATCATCTCTCGTTACCTCTCTTCGTTTCTCTGTTCTATCATATCTCATTACCTCCCTTTGTTTCTCTGTTCCATCATATCTCATTACCTCCCTTTGTTTCTCTGTTCCATCATATCTCATTACCTCCCTTTGTTTCTCTGTTCCATCATATCTCATTACCTCCCTTTGTTTCTCTGTTCCATCATATCTCATTACCTCCCTTTGTTTCTCTGTTCCATCATATCTCATTACCTCCCTTTGTTTCTCTGTTCCATCATATCTCATTACCTCCCTTTGTTTCTCTGTTCTATCATCTCTCGTTACCTCACTTTGTTTCTCTGTTCCATCATATCTCATTAACTCCCTTTGTTTCTCTGTTCCATCATCTCTCATTACCTCCCTTTGTTTCTCTGTTCCATCATCTCTCGTTACCTCCCTTTGTTTCTCTGTTCCATCATCTCTCATTAACTCCCTTTGTTTCTCTGTTCCATCATCTCTCATTACCTCCCTTTGTTTCTCTGTTCCATCATCTCTCGCTACTCACGCTTTATCCAGCCATTTACCCTGCCATGGTTTATCCTGCCATTTACCCTGCCATGGTTTACCCTGCCATGGTTTATCCTGCCATGGTTTATCCTGTCATGGTTTATCCTGCCATGGTTTATCCTGCCATGGTTTATCCTGCCATTTACCCTGCCATGGTTTATCCTGCCATGGTTTACCCTGCCATGGTTTATCCTGCCATGGTTTACCCTGCCATGGTTTATCCTGCCATGTTTATCCTGCCATGGTTTATCCAGCCAGTTACCCTGCCATGGTTTATCCTGCCATGGTTTATCCTGCCATGGTTTATCCTGCCATGGTTTATCTAGCCATTTACCCTGCCATGGTTTATCCTGCCATTTACCCTGCCATGGTTTACCCTGCAATGGTTTATCCTGCCAAGGGTTGTTCTTAGACAGGATTTAACGCGGTGCCTTATTGCTATTATAAACTAGTTATCAACGTAATATTTTTGGGTGATCATGCCCGTGGTACCACGGCTGCCAGCCAATCAGCATTGAGGGCTCGAACCACCCAATTTATAATTATAATTCAATTAGGTAGATGCCTCTATTTGTCCTATTTCACAAATGTGTATTATACGCATAATACACTTAATTTTTTTGCATATCCAAACTCTCCCTGAGATACCCTCTGAGAGTGGGATCACGGCCAGGGTCTGACATTATCATCGGTGGCCCTGGAACAATTAGGGTTAAGTGCCTTGCTCAAGAGCGCATCGACAGATTTTTCATCTTGTCTGCTTGGGGATTTGAACTAGTGACCTTTCAGACTTGTACTGGACCAACACTCTAATCACTAGGCTACATGCCCCTGAGCGGTAATGAACTGAGTCAACTGGACCAATGCTCTAACCGCTAGGCTACATGCTGTAATGAACTGAGTCAACTGGACCAACGCTCTAACCGCTAGGCTACATGCTGTAATGAATTGAGTCAACTGGACCAACGCTCTAACCGCTAGGCTACATGCTGTAATGAATTGAGTCAACTGGACCAACGCTCTAACCGCTAGGCTACATGCTGTAATGAATTGAGTCAACTGGACCAACGCTCTAACCGCTAGGCTACATGCTGTAATGAACTGAGTCAACTGGACCAACGCTCTAACCGCTAGGCTACATGCTGTAATGAACTGAGTCAACTGGACCAATGCTCTAACCGCTAGGCTACATGCTGTAATGAACTGTGTCTGTGTGACCTGGGTGATTAGGTTCATTGCATTAATAGAGGACATGCCTCTAGCATTCCCTTCTTCCACCCCCTCTTCCTCATCCTCCTCCTCATCAGTCAAATACATGTATGTGACATCTTCTGGACTGTTATCTGTTGTTAGGAGGATTTCTCTAAAACTAATAGTCAAATAAACGTTCCAATCATGACGGTCCACTAAGCCAGAGGTCTATTTATATCACTGTGCCCTCTTTCTGACCCCGTACAAACATGATTAGAGTACAGTCCTGCAGCGTCTCTGTGTGTGTTGTGGAGTCACTGATCCTGCCCCTCCATGTGGAAAAGTCACGCAGAGGGCAGAGGAATGATATTCATTTACACTGTGTTCAGTCACACAGAGGGCAGAGGAATGATACTAATTTACACTGTGTTCAGTCACACAGAGGGCAGAGGAATTAAGTTCATTTACACTGTGTTCAGTCACACAGAGGGCAGAGGAATTAAGTTAATTTACACTGTGTTCAGTCACACAGAGGGCAGAGGAATTAATTTAATTTACACTGTGTTCAGTCACGCAGAGGGCAGAGGAATTAAGTTAATTTACACTGTGTTCAGTCACACAGAGGGCAGAGGAATTCATTTAATTTACACTGTGTTCAGTCACACAGAGGGCAGAGGAATTCATTTAATTTACACTGTGTTCAGTCACACAGAGGGCAGAGGCATGATATTCATTTACACTGTGTTCAGTCACACAGAGGGCAGAGGAATGATATTCATTTACACTGTGTTCAGTCACACATGGCTCTACTTTGAGGACAGTCCTCTCAAGGCTCTATTCTGAGGTTAGACCTCTCAAAGATCTACTGTGAAGACAGTCCTCTCAAGGCTCTACTGTGAGGACAGTCCTCACATGGCTCTACTGTGAAGACAGTCCTCTCATGGCTCTACTGTGAAGACAGTCCTCTCATGGCTCTACTGTGAGGACAGTCTTCTCAAGGCTCTATTCTGAGGACAGTCATCTCAAGGCTCTAATGTGAGGACAGTCCTCTCATGGCTCTACTGTAAGGACAGTCCTCTCAAGGCTCTAATGTGAGGACAGTCCTCTCATGGCTCTACTGTAAGGACAGTCCTCTCATGGCTCTACTGTGAGGACAGTCCTCTCACAGTTCTACTGTGGCTCTACTGTGAGGACAGTCCTCTCATGGCATCTAATAGTAGTGTCCCTATTGTGAGGATGAGGAGAGGATGAGGAACGAGGTCAGGATGAGGACAGTCCTCTCACGGAGACCTCAGCCAGCAGCGTTACAGCACTGCACAGTCAGACCACAGGGGATTGGGACAGAGAAATGCCCACATTAATCCCCCCCCTGTCTCTCTATATATAATTCTGCTATCTCTTTGAGAGCCTGAAGACAAATTCCATCCCTTTCTCATTCCCTTTGTTTCTCTGTTCCATCATCTCTCGTTACCTCCCTTTGTTTCTCTGTTCTATCATCTCTCATTAACTCCCTTTGTTTCTCTGTTCCATCATCTCTCATTACCTCCCTTTGTTTCTCTGTTCTATCATCTCTCGTTACCTCCCTTTGTTTCTCTGTTCCATCATCTCTCGTTACCTCCCTTTGTTTCTCTGTTCTATCATCTCTCGTTACCTCCCTTTGTTTCTCTGTTCTATCATCTCTCGTTACCTCCCTTTGTTTCTCTGTTCTATCATCTCTCGTTACCTCCCTTTGTTTCTCTGTTCCATCATCTCTCGTTACCTCCCTTTGTTTCTCTGTTCTATCATCTCTCGTTACCTCCCTTTGTTTCTCTGTTCCATCATCTCTCGTTACCTCCCTTTGTTTCTCTGTTCTATCATCTCTCGTTACCTCCCTTTGTTTCTCTGTTCCATCATATCTCATTACCTCCCTTTGTTTCTCTGTTCCATCATATCTCATTACCTCCCTTTGTTTCTCTGTTCCATCATATCTCATTACCTCCCTTTGTTTCTCTGTTCCATCATATCTCATTACCTCCCTTTGTTTCTCTGTTCCATCATATCTCATTACCTCCCTTTGTTTCTCTGTTCCATCATATCTCATTACCTCCCTTTGTTTCTCTGTTCCATCATATCTCATTACCTCCCTTTGTTTCTCTGTTCCATCATCTCTCATTACCTCCCTTTGTTTCTCTGTTCCATCATCTCTCGTTACCTCTCTTTGTTTCTCTGTTCCATCATCTCTCGTTACCTCCCTTTGTTTCTCTGTTCCATCATCTCTCGTTACCTCTCTTCGTTTCTCTGTTCTATCATATCTCATTACCTCCCTTTGTTTCTCTGTTCCATCATATCTCATTACCTCCCTTTGTTTCTCTGTTCCATCATATCTCATTACCTCCCTTTGTTTCTCTGTTCCATCATATCTCATTACCTCCCTTTGTTTCTCTGTTCCATCATATCTCATTACCTCCCTTTGTTTCTCTGTTCCATCATATCTCATTACCTCCCTTTGTTTCTCTGTTCCATCATATCTCATTACCTCCCTTTGTTTCTCTGTTCTATCATCTCTCGTTACCTCTCTTTGTTTCTCTGTTCCATCATATCTCATTAACTCCCTTTGTTTCTCTGTTCCATCATCTCTCATTACCTCCCTTTGTTTCTCTGTTCCATCATCTCTCGTTACCTCCCTTTGTTTCTCTGTTCCATCATCTCTCATTAACTCCCTTTGTTTCTCTGTTCCATCATCTCTCATTACCTCCCTTTGTTTCTCTGTTCCATCATCTCTCGCTACTCACGCTTTATCCAGCCATTTACCCTGCCATGGTTTATCCTGCCATTTACCCTGCCATGGTTTACCCTGCCATGGTTTATCCTGCCATGGTTTATCCTGTCATGGTTTATCCTGCCATGGTTTATCCTGCCATGGTTTATCCTGCCATTTACCCTGCCATGGTTTATCCTGCCATGGTTTACCCTGCCATGGTTTATCCTGCCATGGTTTACCCTGCCATGGTTTATCCTGCCATGTTTATCCTGCCATGGTTTATCCAGCCAGTTACCCTGCCATGGTTTATCCTGCCATGGTTTATCCTGCCATGGTTTATCCTGCCATGGTTTATCTAGCCATTTACCCTGCCATGGTTTATCCTGCCATTTACCCTGCCATGGTTTACCCTGCAATGGTTTATCCTGCCATGGTTTATCCAGCCAGTTACCCTGCCATGGTTTATCCTGCCATGGTTTATCCTGCCATGGTTTATCCAGCCAGTTACCCTGCCATGGTTTATCCTGCTATTTACCCTGCCATGGTTTACCCTGCCATGGTTTATCCTGCCATGGTTTACCCTGCCATGGTTTATCCTGCCATGGTTTACCCTGCCATGGTTTACCCTGCCATGGTTTATCCTGCCATGGTTTATCCTGCCATTTACCCTGCCATGGTTTATCCTGCCATGGTTTATCCTGCCATGGTTTATCCTGCCATTTACCCTGCCATGGTTTATCCTGCCATTTACCCTGCCATGGTTTATCCAGCCATTTACCCTGCCATGGTTTACCATGCCATGGTTTATCCTGCCATTTACCCTGCCATGGTTTACCCTGCCATTTACCCTGCCATGGTTTATCCTGCCATGGTTTATCCTGCCATTTACCCTGTCATGGTTTATCCTGCCACGGTTTACCCTACCATGGTTTATCCTGCCATGGTTTATCCAGCCATGGTTTATCCTGCCATTGTTTACCCTGCCATGGTTTATCCAGCCATTTACCCCGCCATGGTTTACCCTGCCATGGTTTATCCTGCCATGGTTTATCCTGCCATGGTTTACCCTGCCATGGTTTATCCAGCCATTTACCCAGCCATGGTTTATCCTGCCATGGTTTATCCTGCCATGGTTTATCCTGCCATGGTTTACCCTGCCATTGTTTATCCTGCCATGGTTTACCCTAACATGGTTTATCCTGCCATTTACCCTGCCATGGTTTATCCTGCCATGGTTTACCCTGCCATGGTTTATCCTGCCATGGTTTACCCTGCCATGGTTTACCCTGCCATGGTTTATCCTGCCATGGTTTATCCTGCCATGGTTGATCCTGCCATTTACCCTGCCATGGTTTATCCTGCCATGGTTTACCCTGCCATGGTTTATCCTGCCATGGTTTATCCTGCCATGGTTTACCCTGCCATGGTTTACCCTGCCATGGTTTATCCTGCCATTTACCCTGCCATGGTTTATCCTGCCATGGTTTACCCTGCCATGGTTTACCCTGCCATGGTTTATCCTGCCATGGTTTACCCTGCCATGGTTTATCCTGCCATGGTTTACCCTGCCATGGTTTATCCTGCCATGGTTTACCCTGCCATGGTTTATCCTGCCATGGTTTACCCTGCCATGGTTTATCCTGCCATGGTTTACCCTGCCATGGTTTATCCTGCCATGGTTTATCCTGCCATGGTTTACCCTGCCATGGTTTATCCTGCCATGGTTTACCCTGCCATGGTTTATCCTGCCATGGTTTACCCTGCCATGGTTTATCCTGCCATTTACCCTGCCATGGTTTACCCTGCCATGGTTTACCCTGCCATGGTTTATCCTGCCATTTATCCTGCCATGGTTTACCCTGCCATGGTTTACCCTGCCATGGTTTATCTAGCCATTTACCCAGCCATGGTTTACCCTGCCATGGTTTACCCTGCCATGGTTTATCCTGCCATTTATCCTGCCATGGTTTATCCTGCCATGGTTTACCATGCCATGGTTTACCCTGCCATGGTTTATCCTGCCATGGTTTACCCTGCCATGGTTTACCCTGCCATGGTTTACCCTGCCATACGTTTTGAATCCGGTGTCGTTTTGTTTATCAGTTCATAAACCATGTGCCATGGAATCAGTACATTGAACATTTCTTCCCAATTATTTTGCAATCTGTATGGCACAGCTGTCAATTTGTATTTTCAAGTGGATTAAACTGAAATTGCAACCAACTTTCTATGGCTTGTATTAAAAATAGCGATTAGATTGGAGATGATTTCATTGCAAAAAAATGAAAGTGAGAGGTTGGAATTTGAATAAAGGGGAAAAGGCCATTCTTGAACACGGGGTGAGCCATTCTTACTAGTCTGCTAGTGAACCAGTTTGGATATAAGTATAGGTTTTGCATGACTGAAGCTTTTAGTGAGAGGTCTAATGCTTTAATATTTAATAATGTCTGCCCTCCAAATTCATATTCATGACATAAATAGACCCGTAATTTAATTCTCTAGAGGAAAGTATTCAGACCCCTTCCCTTTTCCACATTTTGTAACATTTCAGCCTTATTCTAAAATGGATCAAATAATAAAATCCTCATTAATCTTAACACAATACCCCATAATGACAAAGCAAAAACAGGTTTTTAGAGAAACAGAAATACCTTATTTACATAAGTATTCAGACCCTTTGCTATGAGACTTGAAATTGAGCTCAGGTGCATCCTGTTTCCATTGATCATCCTTGAGATGGTTCTACAACTTTATTGGAGTTCACCTGTGGTGAATTCAATTAATTGGACATGATTTGGAAAGGCACACACCTGTCTATATTAGGTCCCAAAGTTTACAGTGCATGTCAGAGCAAAAACCAAGCCATGAGGTCAAAGGAACTGTCCGTAGAGCTCCGAGATAGGATTGTGTTGAGGCACAGATCTGGGGAAGGGTACCAAAACATTTCTGCAGCATCAAATTATTTGATGCAGATGATGATGTGCAAGTAGTAGAAAGAAATCATCATCTGCATCAAATAGTTTGATGCTGCAGACATGTTTTGGTACCCTTCCCCAGATCATCATCTGCACATCATCATCTGCACATCTATCACTCCAGTGTTAATTTGCTAAATTGTAATACTTTGCTACTATGGCCTATTTATTGCCTTACCTCCTTACTCCATTTGCACACACTGTATATAGACTCTTCTGACTGTACTTTTGTTTACTCCACATGTAACTCTGTGTTGTTTTTTTGTCACACTCTTTTGCTTTATCTTGGCCAGGTCGCAGGTGTAAATGAGAACTTGTTCTCAACTGGCCTACCTGGTTAAATATAAAAAATAATATTTTAAAAAAGGTCCCCAAGAACACAGTGGCCTCCATCATTCTTAAATAGAAGAAGTTTGGAAACATCAAGACACTTCCTAGAGCTGGCCGCCCAGCCAAACTGAGCAATCAGGGAGGTGACCAAGAACCCAGTGGTCACTCTGACATAGTTCTAGGGTTCCTCTTTAGAGATGGGAGAACCTTCCAGAAGGACAATCATCTCTGCAGCACTCCACCAATCAGGCCTTTATGGTAGAGTGGCCAGATGGAAGCCATTCCTCAGTAAAAGGCGCTTGGAGTTTGCCCAAAGGCACCTAAAGAACTCTCAGACCATGACAAACAAGATTCTACGGTATGATGAAACCAAGATTGAACTACTTGGCCTGAATGCCAAGCGTCAAGTCTGGAGGAAACCTGGCACCATCCCTAAGGTGAAGCATCATGCTGTGGGGATGTTTTTCAGTGGCAGGGACTGGGAGACTAGTCAGGTTCGAGGGAAAGATGAACAGAGCAATGTACAGAGAGATCCTTGATGAAAATCTTCAGAGCTCTCAGGACCTCAGACTGGGGTGAAAGTTCACCTAACAACAGGACAACAACCCTAAGCACACAGCGAAGACAACGCAGGAGTGGCTTTGGGACAATTCTCTAAATGACCTTGATTGGCCCAGACAGAGCCCGGACTTGAACCCGATTGAACATCTTTGGAAAGCCTGAAAATAGCTGTGCAGCGACACTCCCCATCCAACCTGACAGAACTTGAGAGGATCTGCAGAGAAGAATGGGAGAAACTTCCTAAATACAGGTGTGCAAAGCTTGTAGAGTCATACCCAAGAAGACTCAAGGCTGTAAGATGCTTCAACAAAGTACTGAGTAAAGTGTCTGAATACTTATGTAAATGTGATATTTCCTTTTGACATTTTTTGAATGTACATTTGCAAAAATGTCTAAAAACCTGTTTTTGCTTCGTCATTACGGGGCGTTGTGATGGGTGTGTGGATTGTTGAGGGAAAAAACTATTTCATCCATTTTAGAATAAGGCTGTAACGTAACAAAATGTGGAATATGTCAAGGGGTCTGGATACTTTCCGAATGCACTATATAGAAAATGTTTTTGGGATAGAAAATGTGGCATTACCACAATTAACCAATATAAACGCATTGAATAATGTTAATTACATTTCCGAGGGGGCGCAGATATTGTAGGCTAAGGGTTAACTACATTTTGCAGTAGCTTGGTGGTAGTTGAACTCAATTCAAATCTAGGTCGCATTTTCAGTACTTCATTCCTTTTTCAACTACTGAAATTACACAACTTTTTTCTGCCAAAAAAAAATATGGGTGAAGTAGGCAATAATTAGCATCAGACCTGCTTAATTCTCACTTTAAAATTTGTTTTTGTGTTTAATAGGTTAAATCACATTCTGTTAACATATGACCTCAAAGTGACCTGTTCTTGCCATTTGTAATCTATGACATTTCAGATGTATTGTACATATAGTATGATCATTTTGGATGTAGTAGACAACCTTTTCACAGTAACTTTAGTTCAGTAAAGTATATTTTTGTTAAGGAAAGCTGTAGCGTAGCTTAATTTATTTCAGTTTGAAGTCATTGGTAGCTTGGTAAACTATCTTTTCAGGGTGGCTACTGCAACACTGCTGTGTGTTTATACTATGGAGTGCAGTACCAGTAAATGTACCATTACTCTACCAAAGCTACATGATCATTTCAACCACAGCATTACTACATTCTAATTGAGTTGATCAACTACAGCATTACTACATTCTAATTGAGTTGATCAACCACAGCATTACTACATTCTAATTGAGTTGATCCACCACAGCATTACTACATTCTAATTGAGTTGATCCACCACAGCATTACTACATTCTAATTGAGTTGATCAACCACAGTATTACTACATTCTAATTGAGTTGATCAACCACAGCATTACTACATTCTAATTGAGTTGATCAACCACATCATTACTACATTCTAATTGAGTTGATCAACCACATCATTACTACATTCTAATTGAGTTGATCAACCACATCATTACTACATTCTAATTGAGTTGATCAACCACAGCATTACTACATTCTAATTGAGTTGATCAACCACAGCATTACTACATTCTAATTGAGTTGATCAACCACATCATTACTACATTCTAATTGAGTTGATCCACCACAGCATTACTACATTCTAATTGAGTTGATCCACGACAGCATTACTACATTCTAATTGAGTTGATCAACCACAGCATTACTACATTCTAATTGAGTTGATCAACCACATCATTACTACATTCTAATTGAGTTGATCAACCACATCATTACTACATTCTAATTGAGTTGATCAACCACAGCATTACTACATTCTAATTGAGTTGATCAACCACATCATTACTACATTCTAATTGAGTTGATCAACCACATCATTACTACATTCTAATTGAGTTGATCAACCACAGCATTACTACATTCTAATTGAGTTGATCAACCACAGCATTACTACATTCTAATTGAGTTGATCAACCACAGCATTACTACATTCTAATTGAGTTGATCAACCACAGCATTACTACATTCTAATTGAGTTGATCAACCACAGCATTACTACATTCTAATTGAGTTGATCCACCACAGCATTACTACATTCTAATTGAGTTGATCCACCACAGCATTACTACATTCTAATTGAGTTGATCCACCACAGCATTACTACATTCTAATTGAGTTGAGCAAGCAGTTCGTAGAAAATGTAGATTTTAAACAAAGACAGAATAGAACATTTGATGCATGCAACCAAATAATTGATTATTGAAAATATTATCCCAGCTAATCCAATAAGGCTGATTGAAGCTGATTGAAAGGGTTCACCAAGCTGAGACAACACAGCAGAGGAGAAGGACAATTGTTTTATCTGTGTCTAACTCTAAGTCCATCAGCTACAGAGTTTCATTATCTGCCTTATTGAATAAGCTAATCTTTATCCCTGTTGCAAATGCCACACACGCACACGCACACATACACATACAAACACACAGAGATAGTGGAGTTGGATGGCTTTCCACTGCTAAAGCCACCATTGTATTTTCTCCTCCTAGATAGTTACCACAACAAGCAGAGAGAGCCAGGATCACAACACTGTCTTACAGTAGCCAGGATCACAACACTGTCTTATTGTAGTCAGGACCACAACACTGTCTTACTGTAGTCAGGACCACAACACTGTCTTACTGTAGTCAGGACCACAACAAGCAGAGAGAGCCAGGATCACAACACTGTCTTACTGTAGTCAGGACCACAACAAGCAGAGAGAGCCAGGACCACAACACTGTCTTACTGTAGTCAGGATCACAACACTGTCTTACTGTAGCCAGGATCACAACACTGTCTTATTGTAGTCAGGACCACAACACTGTCTTACTGTAGTCAGGACCACAACACTGTCTTACTGTAGCCAGGATCACAACACTGTCTTACTGTAGTCAGGACCACAACAAGCAGAGAGAGCCAGGATCACGAACACAGTCTAACTGTAGTCAGGACCACAACACTGTCTTACTGTAGTCAGGACCACAACACTGTCTTACTGTAGTCAGGACCACAACAAGCAGAGAGAGCCAGGACCACAACACTGTCTTACTGTAGTCAGGACCACAACAAGCAGAGAGAGCCAGGATCACAACACTGTCTTACTGTAGTCAGGACCACAACACTGTCTTACTGTAGTCAGGACCACAACACAGTCTAACTGTAGTCAGGACCACAACAAGCAGAGAGAGCCAGGATCAAAAACACTGTCTTACTGTAGTCAGGACCACAACACTGTCTTACTGTAGTCAGGACCACAACACTGTCTTACTGTAGTCAGGACCACAACAAGCAGAGAGAGCCAGGATCAAAAACACTGTCTTACTGTAGTCAGGACCACAACACTGTCTTACTGTAGTCAGGACCACAACACTGTCTTACTGTAGTCAGGACCACAACACTGTCTTACTGTAGTCAGGACCACAACACTGTCTTACTGTAGTCAGGACCACAACACTGTCTTACTGTAGTCAGGACCACAACATTGTCTTACTGTAGTCAGGACCACAACCCTGTCTTACTGTAGTCAAGACCACAACACTGTCTTACTGTAGTCAGGACCACAACAAGCAGAGAGAGCCAGGATCAAAAACACAGTCTTACTGTAGTCAGGACCACAACACTGTCTTACTGTAGATTCAGGGCAACAGCACTGTCTTACTGTAGATTCTGGACAACAGCAATGTCTTACTGTAGATTCAGGACAACAGCAATGTCTTACTGTTGATTCAGGACAACAACAATGTCTTACTATAGATTCAGGGCAACAGCACTGTCTTACTGTAGATTCAGGACAACAGCAATGTCTTACTGTAGATTCAGGACAACAACACTGTCTTACTGTTGATTCAGTCATGGAGAATGAAGGTACCAGAGATCTAAGGTATCCTAAACAGAGAGCCAGTGGATGAAAGACACCCCAGTGTTCTCCACATAGAGAGAGACAGTTCAACAGAGAGGGAGAGACAGGAGGTTCTGTGAGAGGGTTATTCCAGACAACAAAAAAGTACTGTTATTTGACTGAGAAGACATTCTCATTTACAGCAACAACCTGGGGAATAGTTCCAGGGGGGATGAATGAGCCAAGCTGGGGATAATTAGGTTCCATGAGAAACAGATTGGGAATTTAGCCAGAACACCAGGGTTAACATCCCTGCTCTTACAATAAGTGCCATGGGATCTTTAGTGAACACAGAGAGCCAGGACACCCATTTAACATCCCATCTGAAAGACAGCACCCTACACAGAGCAATGTCCCCAATCACTGCCCTGGGGTACTGGGATAAAAAAAAATTAGACCAGAGGAAAGAGTGCCTCCTACTGGCCCTCCAACACCACCTGGTCTCCCATCCAGGGAGCAAACAGGACCAACCCTCCTTAGCTTCAGAAGCAAGCCAGCAGTGGGATGTATGCTGCTGACATAACCAACCTCTCTCAGCTAATCACAGTCTCTTCCCAGCTTTATATGATGCTGCCTGCCGTGCCTTCTGTGTTTCTACACTTTAAATAGAGATCAAAGGTGACAGACTATGCAATAGTAATGATGCATTTATCAATTTCACAACTATCTCAACCAAGTGTTAGGTTCTGTGTCAACGCATAGAAAAGGTTGGTTTTCTGTTCTACCTGATAATGAACTGCACCCACCTGGTGTCCCAGGTCTGAATCAGTCCCAGACTAGATGGGAACTGGCTTCAGGGTCCAGAGTTGACTTCGAGGGTTCAGAAGGTACTCGTACTCAAACCATGAAAAGGAATAATCCAGGCAGGGTTATTCATTTCATTTAATCCATGCTCAAAATAATACAAAAAGTGACAATGATTGCAACAATGATTTATTTTTGAAAGCATACGTTTCGACCTCATCGGTGCTGTACAAAGACAGCAAAGACAACAACAAAAAACACACCCTGCTGTGCGTGATAAGCCCACAGAATAGAACACAGAGAGATAACGATCTATTGAAACAGTAGATATTATAAATATATATTATATATTTATGTTTTGTTTGTATTTTCCTTATAAGGCTACCATGTACTACTAGCTTTTTGCACAAATGGAATTGTGTGCAATAGCATAATACATTGAATCCAAATGTTGAGTGTGATTTGCTCACACTTGTTGTTTCAGTGAGATGGGTGTGATATTGGAATATTGGGTGGAATATGAATCAAAAGCCGCCGAGCGGCGTGTGTTTATCTTCTGGAATATGGTGCCTTATCATGTGTTCCAGTCAGCTGAGACGTGTGCTGTGAAAGCCTGGGATCTATCTATGTGTGTCTCTGAGCCTCTATGTGTGTGTGCGTGTGCGCGTGCGCGTGTGTTTGCATGCGTGCGTGTGTGTGTTTGCGTGCGTGCGTGTGCGCGTGCGTGTGTGTGTGTGTTTGCGTGCGTGCGTGCGTGTGTGTGTGTGTGTGTTTGCGTGCGTGCGTGCACTGTGCGTGACTGAGTGGGGAATAGATCCGCGGCAGATTTCACACATTTGCAGCTCTCCCCACTTTTTGGCAGAAGATGGATTTGGATTTTGCATTTTTTAAGCTTGCTTTGCCCCTTTTTCCATTTGCAGATCAAAGTGTTGGATGCCTTCTTTCTGCCTGTTCTGTTCCAGCTTGGCTGTCCTCTCCTATCCTCTCCTCACTGCTGATCTGTGCTCTGAATCAATCTTAGGGCGCTGGGGAGATGTTGCCTGACGACTCAAACTGAATTCCTCTCGCTGCTCTATGTTCCCTACACACAAAAGCATGTGGACACCCCTTCAAATTAGTGGATCCGGCTGTTTCAGCCACACCCGTTGCTGATGGGTGTATAAAATCGAGCACACAGCCATGCAATCTCCATAGACAAACACTGGCAGTAAAATGGCCTTACTGAAGAGCTCAGTGACTTTCAACCTGGCACAGTCATAGGATGCCAACTTTCCAGTTCGTCAAATTTCTGCCCTGCTAGTGGTGCGCCTGTCAACTGTAAGTGCTGTTATTATGAAGTGGAAATGTATAGGAGTAACAATGGCTCAGCGGTGAAGTGGTAGGCCACACAAGCTCACAGAACAGGACCGCCGAGTGCTGAGTCGCGTAGCGTGTAAAAATAGTTTGTCCTCAGTTACAACACTCACTGCCAGGTTCCAAACCTGATGAGTCCAACAGTAGAGATATCTGGTGAGTCAACAACAGTAGAGAAACCTTGTGAGTCATCAATAGTAGAGATACCTGGTGAGTCATCAATAGTAGAGATACCTGGTGAGTCATCAATAGTAGAGATACCTGGTGAGTCAGCACTAGCAAAGATACCTGGTGAGTCATCAACAGCAGAGAAACCAGGTGAGTCAGCACTAGTAAAGATACCTGGTGAGTCATCAATAGTAGAGATACCTGGTGAGTCAACAATAGTAGAGAAACCTGGTGAGTCAGCACTAGTAAAGATACCTGGTGAGTCAGCACTAGTAAAGATACCTGGTAGGTCATCAACAGCAGAGAAACCTGGTGAGTCAGCACTAGTAAAGATACCTGGTGAGTCATCATTAGTAAAGATACCTGGTGAGGCACCACTAATAGAGATACCTGGTGAGTCAGCACTAGTAAAGATACCTGGTGAGTCATCACTAATAGAGATACCTGGTGAGTCAACAATAGTAGAGATACCTGGTGAGTCAGCACTAGTGAAGATACCTGGTGAGGCACCACTAATAGAGATACCTGGTGAGTCAACAACAGTAGTGAAACCTTGTGAGTCATCAATAGTAGAGATACCTGGTGAGTCATCAAAAGTAGAGATACCTGGTGAGTCAGCACTAGTAAAGATACCTGGTGAGTCAGCACTAGTAAAGATACCTGGTGAGTCAGCATTAGAAACAGCACTAGTAGAGATATCTAGTGACTAGTTAGTCAGCGTTAGGAACAGCCCTAGGAGAGATACCTAGTGAGTCAGCGTTAGAAACAGCACTAGTAGAGATACCTAGTGAGTCAGCGTTAGAAACAGCACTAGTAGAGATACCTAGTGAGTCAGCGTTAGAAACAGCACTAGTAGAGATACCTAGTGAGTCAGCGTTAGAAACAGCACTAGTAGAGAAACCTAGTGAGTCAGAGTTAGAAACATCACTAGTAGAGATACCTAGTGAGTCAGCGTTAGCTGGTACTACTCCACCTCCCTCCCACCCTCCCCCTCCCCCTCCCTCCTCTGTCATCACTGTATACCAGGGCCTCAACAGATCTTAAACACACCAGGCCACGGTGGGCAGGGGTCTCCTTTGTCTGTTATTTAAAGGTGTGGGCAGAGACTGTCTGAATGTTTTGTAGAAGGATTCAATGATGTCTTACTGTCTTACTTGTGCTTGAGTTACTTCACAAAAAACTAGCCACTCAACACAGTTGTTCCCCGTGCTTGATAATGTTGGCTGAGTTTTTCCCCACAACTCTGGTTCCGGTTTGCTGTTTCTATTGACTGTCCATGAGTTCCCGGCACTGTAGTGTCACTGACAGTACTGTATGTTGTCCAAGCAGCACTCTGAGGCTGTTGGCTGTGAAACAGGACACTTCTAGTAAATCAACGCCCTCGCCTCGCGGACAGAGAGGAAAATAGACATGGAGATGACACGTCTCATTCCTGCCTGACCACAGGGCCACCGAGCTCAGCTCTTTGAGTCTCTGTCCACTAGGCTTGTAGATGAAGCCTATAGTACAGCTGAACTCACTCACTCCTACCTAATGGCCCAGTGTCCTAATCAGATGCCATGGAAGGAGCTGTACTATCAACACCACCACTCCGACCATCAATATCTGTGTTTACCCATCTGTCCTTGACATGCTGCTCAAGTATACTCATATCTCTCCACTACTTACACTTAGCCAGAACAGCTAGCCAGTATACAAAGGGATAGATGGAATAAACTGTAACCTGAACGTATCATAATATAAACGGTGAATGACTCTCTCTGTGTGATGTTGAGACACTGGGGTTGAATGGGGACATACCACTGTGTGCCAATAGGCCTGGTGGAGTACGATAATGTGTGAGTGGGTGAATATGAGTGACACACACAGGCACGCATGCACTAGGCCAGAGATGATGTGTGTGAGGAATGAGGTGCTGAGGTTTAGAGGAACCAGTGAGGTCTGAGGGTGAGGAGGACTGGAGCCAGGACAGGGCAGGACTGGACAGGACCGGACTGGACCGGACTGGAGCCAGGACAGTGCAGGACTGCACAGTACTGGAGCCAGGACAGGACAGGACAGGACTGGACAGGACCGGACTGGAGCCAGGACAGGGCAGGACAGCACAGTACTGGAGCCAGGACAGGGCAGGACTGGATAGGGTAGGACTGGACAGGGCAGGGCAGAACAGCACAGTACTGGAGCCAGGACAGGGCAGGACAGCACAGTACTGGAGCCAGGAC
This sequence comes from Oncorhynchus clarkii lewisi, assembly GCF_045791955.1. Taxonomy (NCBI): domain Eukaryota; kingdom Metazoa; phylum Chordata; class Actinopteri; order Salmoniformes; family Salmonidae; genus Oncorhynchus; species Oncorhynchus clarkii. Next base: position 86,252,488 of record NC_092151.1, on the reverse strand, counting down.
AGGGCAGGAATGGACAGGACAGTGCAGGACAGCACAGTACTGGAGCCAGGACAGGGCAGGACAGCACAGTACAGTACAGGGCAGGACAGCACAGTACTGGACAGGGCAGGACAGCACAGTACTGGACAGGGCAGGACAGCACAGTACTGGGCAGGGCAGGACAGCACAGTACTGGACAGGGCAGGACAGCACAGTACTGGACAGGGCAGGACAGCACAGTACTGGGCAGGACAGCACAGAACTGGACAGGGCAAGACTGGACAAGACTGGACAAGGCAGGACATAGCAGGACAGCACAAGTCTGGACAAGGCAGGACAGCACAAGACTGGACAGGGCAGGGCAGCACAAGACTGGACAGGGCAGGACAGCACAGGGCAGGACAGGATAGCATAGGACTGGACAGAAAAGGACTGAACAGAGCAGAACATTGCAGGACAGGGCGGGGCAGGACAGGGCAGGACTGGACAGGGTAGGAACACACAACACACCACAGACCAGCCCTGCCCAGTACCAGCCCATTACCAGCCCACACCAGCCCAGTACTAGCCCACCCCAGCCCAGTACCAACCCACTCCAGCCCAGTACCAGCCTAGCCCAGTACCAGCCCACCCCAGCACCATCTCAGTACCAGCCCAGTATCAGCCCAGCCCAGTACCAGCTAACCCCAGTACCACCCCAGTACCACCCCAGCCGAGTGCCAGCCCAGTACCAGCTCAGCCTAGTACCACCCCAGCCCACCCCAGCCCAGTTCTAGGACAATAAACAGCCAAAATAACATTGGACAGCCACACAGTGTCAACTGGCAAGAGAGAAAGGAAGGGAGATGGAGAGATAATGGGAGGAAGATAAAGAAGGAGAGAAATAACGAGAAACCGAGGGAGATAGCAACAGAGGGTATGAGACATGGGGAGCTGGAGGGGCAGATTGAGAGAGAGTGTTTCTCTGCTCTGTCATAAGTGGCCTGACTCCAACAACACAGGACTGCTGCTGCTCTGCTAGGAGGTGACATCATCGCTGGAGAAAGGGAGGGAGGGATGCTTTACCTCCACTGAGTGGAAGAGAGCAGGTGGAGAGGACGACAGGAAGTGGAGGGGACAGAGGGTAAACGTACAAACTGCAGCAGACTGGAATGGAACAGAGTATACAGCGTTACTAAGACAAGTGTGGATTTGGGGAAGAACTAGTCTACCTGGCACATAATTATGTCATCATTGAGGGCAAGGAGCTGATGGCATGTTTATGTTTCTGTGTATATCAATATCACCCCAGTAGTGTTACTCTACCTACTGATACAATATCACCCCAGTAGTGTTACTCTACCTACTGACACAATATCACCCCAGTAGTGTTACTCTACCTACTGACACAATATCACCCCAGTAGTGTTACTCTACCTACTGACGCAATATCACCCCAGTAGTGTTACTCTACCTACTGACACAATATCACCCCAGTAGTGTTACTCTACCTACTGATACAATATCACCCCAGTAGTGTTACTCTACCTACTGACACAATATCACCCCAGTAGTGTTACTCTACCTACTGACAAAACATCACCCCAGTAGTGCTACTCTACCTACTGACACAACATCACCCCAGTAGTGCTACTCTACCTACTGACACAATATCACCCCAGTAGTGTTACTCCACCTACTGATACAACACAATATCATCCCAGTAGTGTTACTCTACCTACTGATACAACACAATATCACCCCAGTAGTGTTACTCTACCTACTGACACAATATCACCCCAGTAGTGTTACTCTACCTACTGATACAACACAATATCACCCCAGTAGTGTTACTCTACCTACTGACACAATATCACCCCAGTAGTGTTACTCTACCTACTGACACAATATCACCCCAGTAGTGTTACTCTACCTACTGATACAACACAATATCACCCCAGTAGTGTTACTCTACCTACTGATACAATACAACATCTCCCCAGTACAGTACTAGTCTACTGATACAATACAACATCATCACAGTACAGTACTAGTCTACTGATTCAATACAATATCATCCCAGTACAGTACTAGTCTACTGACACAATATCACCCCAGTAGTGTTACTCTACCTACTGACACAATATCACCCCAGTAGTGTTACTCTACCTACTGACACAATATCACCCCAGTAGTGTTACTCTACCTACTGATACAACACAATATCACCCCAGTAGTGTTACTCTACCTACTGATACAACACAATATCACCCCAGTAGTGTTACTCTACCTACTGACACAATATCACCCCAGTAGTGTTACTCTACCTACTGACACAATATCACCCCAGTAGTGTTACTCTACCTACTGATACAATATCACCCCAGTAGTGTTACTCTACCTACTGACACAATATCACCCCAGTAGTGCTACTCTACCTACTGACACAACATCACCCCAGTAGTGCTACTCTACCCACTGACACAATATCACCCCAGGAGTGTTACTCTACCTACTGATACAACACAATATCATCCCAGTAGTGTTACACTACCTACTGATACAACACAATATCACCCCAGTAGTGTTACTCTACCTACTGACACAATATCACCCCAGTAGTGTTACTCTACCTACTGACACAATATCACCCCAGTAGTGTTACTCTACCTACTGACACAATATCACCCCAGTAGTGTTACTCTACCTACTGATACAACACAATATCACCCCAGTAGTGTTACTCTACCTACTGATACAATACAACATCTCCCCAGTACAGTACTAGTCTACTGATACAATACAACATCATCACAGTACAGTACTAGTCTACTGATTCAATACAATATCATCCCAGTACAGTACTAGTCTACTGACACAATATCACCCCAGTAGTGTTACTCTACCTACTGACACAATATCACCCCAGTAGTGTTACTCTACCTACTGACACAATATCACCCCAGTAGTGTTACTCTACCTACTGATACAACACAATATCACCCCAGTAGTGTTACTCTACCTACTGATACAACACAATATCACCCCAGTAGTGTTACTCTACCTACTGACACAATATCACCCCAGTAGTGTTACTCTACCTACTGACACAATATCACCCCAGTAGTGTTACTCTACCTACTGATACAATATCACCCCAGTAGTGTTACTCTACCTACTGACACAATATCACCCCAGTAGTGTTACTCTACCTACTGATACAACACAATATCATCCCAGTAGTGTTACTCTACCTACTGATACAACACAATATCACCCCAGTAGTGTTACTCTACCTACTGACACAATATCACCCAGTAGTGTTACTCTACCTACTGATACAACACAATATCACCCCAGTAGTGTTACTCTACCTACTGACACAATATCACCCCAGTAGTGTTACTCTACCTACTGAAACAACACAATATCACCCCAGTAGTGTTACTCTACCTACTGACACAATATCACCCCAGTAGTGTTACTCTACCTACTGACACAATATCACCCCAGTAGTGTTACTCTACCTACTGATTCAACACAATATCACCCCAGTAGTGTTACTCTACCTACTGATACAACAAAATATCACCCCAGTAGTGTTACTCTACCTACTGACACAATATCACCCCAGTAGTGTTACTCTACCTACTGACACAATATCACCCCAGTAGTGTTACTCTACCTACTGACACAATATCACCCCAGTAGTGTTACTCTACCTACTGACACAATATCACCCCAGTAGTGTTACTCTACCTACTGACACAATATCACCCCAGTAGTGTTACTCTACCTACTGATACAACACAATATCACCCCAGTAGTGTTACTCTACCTACTGATACAATACAACATCTCCCCAGTACAGTACTAGTCTACTGATACAATACAACATCATCACAGTACAGTACTAGTCTACTGATTCAATACAATATCATCCCAGTACAGTACTAGTCTACTGACACAATATCACCCCAGTAGTGTTACTCTACCTACTGACACAATATCACCCCAGTAGTGTTACTCTACCTACTGACACAATATCACCCCAGTAGTGTTACTCTACCTACTGATACAACACAATATCACCCCAGTAGTGTTACTCTACCTACTGATACAACACAATATCACCCCAGTAGTGTTACTCTACCTACTGACACAATATCACCCCAGTAGTGTTACTCTACCTACTGACACAATATCACCCCAGTAGTGTTACTCTACCTACTGATACAATATCACCCCAGTAGTGTTACTCTACCTACTGACACAATATCACCCCAGTAGTGCTACTCTACCTACTGACACAACATCACCCCAGTAGTGCTACTCTACCCACTGACACAATATCACCCCAGGAGTGTTACTCTACCTACTGATACAACACAATATCATCCCAGTAGTGTTACACTACCTACTGATACAACACAATATCACCCCAGTAGTGTTACTCTACCTACTGACACAATATCACCCCAGTAGTGTTACTCTACCTACTGACACAATATCACCCCAGTAGTGTTACTCTACCTACTGACACAATATCACCCCAGTAGTGTTACTCTACCTACTGATACAACACAATATCACCCCAGTAGTGTTACTCTACCTACTGATACAATACAACATCTCCCCAGTACAGTACTAGTCTACTGATACAATACAACATCATCACAGTACAGTACTAGTCTACTGATTCAATACAATATCATCCCAGTACAGTACTAGTCTACTGACACAATATCACCCCAGTAGTGTTACTCTACCTACTGACACAATATCACCCCAGTAGTGTTACTCTACCTACTGACACAATATCACCCCAGTAGTGTTACTCTACCTACTGATACAACACAATATCACCCCAGTAGTGTTACTCTACCTACTGATACAACACAATATCACCCCAGTAGTGTTACTCTACCTACTGACACAATATCACCCCAGTAGTGTTACTCTACCTACTGACACAATATCACCCCAGTAGTGTTACTCTACCTACTGATACAATATCACCCCAGTAGTGTTACTCTACCTACTGACACAATATCACCCCAGTAGTGTTACTCTACCTACTGATACAACACAATATCATCCCAGTAGTGTTACTCTACCTACTGATACAACACAATATCACCCCAGTAGTGTTACTCTACCTACTGACACAATATCACCCAGTAGTGTTACTCTACCTACTGATACAACACAATATCACCCCAGTAGTGTTACTCTACCTACTGACACAATATCACCCCAGTAGTGTTACTCTACCTACTGAAACAACACAATATCACCCCAGTAGTGTTACTCTACCTACTGACACAATATCACCCCAGTAGTGTTACTCTACCTACTGACACAATATCACCCCAGTAGTGTTACTCTACCTACTGATTCAACACAATATCACCCCAGTAGTGTTACTCTACCTACTGATACAACAAAATATCACCCCAGTAGTGTTACTCTACCTACTGACACAATATCACCCCAGTAGTGTTACTCTACCTACTGACACAATATCACCCCAGTAGTGTTACTCTACCTACTGACACAATATCACCCCAGTAGTGTTACTCTACCTACTGACACAATATCACCCCAGTAGTGTTACTCTACCTACTGACACAATATCACCCCAGTAGTGTTACTCTACCTACTGATACAACACAATATCACCCCAGTAGTGTTACTCTACCTACTGATACAATACAACATCTCCCCAGTACAGTACTAGTCTACTGATACAATACAACATCATCACAGTACAGTACTAGTCTACTGATTCAATACAATATCATCCCAGTACAGTACTAGTCTACTGACACAATATCACCCCAGTAGTGTTACTCTACCTACTGACACAATATCACCCCAGTAGTGTTACTCTACCTACTGACACAATATCACCCCAGTAGTGTTACTCTACCTACTGATACAATATCACCCCAGTAGTGTTACTCTACCTACTGACGCAATATCACCCCAGTAGTGTTACTCTACCTACTGATGCAATACAACATCTCCCCAGTACAGTACTAGTCTACTGATACAATACAACATCATCACAGTACAGTACTAGTCTACTGATTCAATACAATATCATCCCAGTACAGTACTAGTCTACTGACACAATATCACCCCAGTAGTGTTACTCTACCTACTGACACAATATCACCCCAGTAGTGTTACTCTACCTACTGACACAATATCACCCCAGTAGTGTTACTCTACCTACTGATACAATACAACATCTCCCCAGTACAGTACTAGTCTACTGATACAATACAACATCATCACAGTACAGTACTAGTCTACTGATTCAATACAATATCATCCGAGTACAGTACTAGTCTACTGATACAATATCACCCCAGTACAGTATTAGTCTACTGATACAATACAATATCATCCCAGTACAGTATTAGTCTACTGATACAATATCATCCCAGTACAGTACTAGTCTACTGATACAATATCACCCCAGTACAGTGTTAGTCTACCTACTGATACAATATCACCCCAGTAGTGTTACTCTACCTACTGACACAATATCACCCCAGGCAGCAACACTATATTCACCAGGCAGCAACACATGAGACTGAGATGAGCACTAGGAGTGTGAACCCAGCTTTCCAGTCTAATGACAATGTAATAGCGCTAATAGGAGTTCTTGACAGGAGAGAGGGATGACTAGAAGAGCCTCTCACATCTCTGTCCAGGATGACTGAGGCATTATACCGCTGAACAAATAGACAAACAAACCGACAATGCCACCGAGAGAGAGACAAGGCATCGCATCATTCCCTTCCCGGGGTGGGTAGGCTTTAATGGCGTTCCTTCCTCAGAAGGAAGGAAAGAAGTCGTAGCTCGCTTGGTGACAAACCGCTGTTCCCTTGTCTGTTTATTAATCACACAGCTTAAGTTAAATGGCTGTCATAAAACCAAAGGTGAATGGTAGCTAGGTTGTTAGCTAGGTAGTTAGCTAGGTAGATAGGTAGCTAGGTAGGTAGCTAGGTTGGTAGCTAGTTAGGTAATTAGGTAGGTAGGTAGTTAGCTAGGTAGGTAGCTTGGAAGGTAGCTAGTTAGGTTGCTAGTTAGGTTGCTAGGTAGGTAGTTAGCTAGCTAGCTAGGTAGTTGGGTAGGTAGGTAGCTAGTTAGGTAGCTAGGTAGGTTGTTAGCTAAGTAGTTAGCTTGCTAGGTAGGTAGTTAGCTAGGTAGGTAGCTAGTTAGGTAGATAGGTAGTTAGCTAGGTAGGTTGTTAGCTAAGTAGTTAGCTAGCTAGGTAGCTAGGTAGGTAGGTAGTTAGGTAGCTAGGTAGAGAGTTAGCTAGGTAGGTAGCTAGTTAATATGGCGGTACAGTGGTCAGTGTATGAGCTTAGGCAGCAGAAGAACCCTTAGGCGAGCACTCCCCAGCTGACTGTAAAACCAATGCTGGGCTCTAATAGGTTATCGATGAGTGCATACGGCACACAGTGACATCACCCAGAGCCAATGAGAGGGGAGGAAGGAGAGGAAGAGAGGAGCGTTTTTTAATTTGTGCTTTGCTGATCTCAGCGGCTCTTGTCATGGAGGTAGGGAGGGGAAAAGGGATGGAGATGAATGAGTGAATGAAAAAGAGAGAGAGAGTGGATGAAGAGGCAGAGAAGGTGGGGAGAAGGGGTGAAGTGTGCAGTCTCTCTGTGTCTTCATTGGGCATACAGGGTGTGACTCTGTTCCTAGGCATCATCCAGGCAGGGCAGGGTCTAGATGTGGAGGTTCGGGGGATTTGGTAAAACTACAGATCCCAGTACCTGGGTTCATTCTGAACAACAACAGGTGGCTGTGTGTGCAAGTATGATTAGTGTATGTATGTGTGTGTGTGTATGTTTGTTGGTTTGTTGGTTTGTTTGTGTTTGTGTTTGTGTGTGTGTGTGTGTGTGTGTGTGTGTGTGTGTGTGTGTGTGTGTGTGTATATGAGTCATCCTCTCCAAAACTGTGTTCCCACTCTATGCCAGTGAAGTTAGCGGCTGGATGACTACATCATGCATGTAATCAGTGTGGTTCATATACCAGTGCTGTTACCGTACGGTGCAGCTAAAACAACGACCCGTGTGGGCATCACTGAAGCAACAGCTAAAAACGGCTAGCTGTCACCATGGCAACTCCCGTGCCATTTACCAATCTGCAGTCTGCTCGATGAGGTAATGGTTCTAGACAGGTTTCTGTGGCTGCTTGACTGGATGAGCCTTCCGACACACAGACACAGACACAGACACACACACACACACACACACACACACACACACACACACACACACACACACACACACACACACACACACACACACACACCTATTTTCTACTATTCTCTCTGTTTTATCGGTTTAATTTGTTCTGTGTCTTCCTCTCCCTACTGGGATCATCAGAGGTGTGCGTCCTTCGCGTTGTGACAGGCAGCCCTGAACTGTCCATGTATGTATTCATGTATAAGAGCCGTGTGTCAAACCCATTTCTGTACATGTCTTTCCTCTCCCATGTCTACTCCTATGGGGACATATGACCAGTCCGTGTATGCTAGCTCGCCTTGCTCTTTCCAGGCACGTAATGTACACGTAACTGCCAAAATAATGGAAACACTTGAGTTAATACGGGTTCTGGTGTGGGGTGCATTTTTCTGGCATGGTTCAGGTCCACTCAACCCCTTAGAGGGCAAGGTAAACGCCAGTAAATACACAGCCCTTCTGAGTGATCACCTTCAACCTATGGTGAATCATTTATACCCTGATGAGAGTGGATGACAGTGCCCACATCCACAGCGCACGAGTGGTCACTGAATGGTTTGATGAGCATGAAAAATGTTAATCATATGCCATGGCCGTCTCAGTCAGCGCCGGTGAGCCTTTTCCACCACCATCAACAAAACACCAAATTATGGAATTTATTGTGGAATAATGGTGCCACAACCCTCCAATAGAGTTCCAATTCCATTTGCAGAATCTATGCCAGGCGCATTGAAGCTGGTGCCTCAAAGTCCTATTAAGGGACTTTATGTTGGTGTTTCCTTTATCTCGGCAGTACATGTACATAAACTCAGCAAAAAAAGAAACGTCCCTTTTTCAGGACCCTCTCTTTCAAAGATAATTAGTAAAAATCCAAATATCTTCCCAGATCTTCATTGTAAAGAGTTTAAACACTGTTTCCTATGCTTGTTCAATTAACCATAAACAATTAATGAACATGCACCTGTGGAATGGTCATTAAGACACTAACAGCTTACAGAAGGTAGGCAATTAAAGTCACAGTTATGAAAACTTAGGACACTAAAGAGGCCTTTCTACTGACTCTAAAAAACACCAATAGAAAGATGCACAGGGTTCCTGCTCATCTATGTGAACGTGCCTTAGGCATGCTGCAAGGAGGCATGAGGACTGCAGATGTGGCCAGGGCAATAAATTGCAATGTCCGTACTGTGAGATGCCTAAGACTGCGCTACAGGGAGACAGGATGGACAGCTGTAACTGCCCGAGTTACACCAGGAACGCACAATCCCTTCATCAGTGCTCCGACTGTCCGCAATAGGCTGAGAGAGGCTGGACTGAGGGCTTGTAGGCCTGTTGTAAGGCAGGTCCTCACCAGACATCACCGGCAACAATGCCGCCTATGGGCACAACCCCACCGTCGCTGGACCAGACAGGACTGGCAAAAAGTGTTCTTCACTGACAAGTCGCGGTTTTGTCTCAACAGGGGTGATGGTCGAATTTTAGTTTATTGTTGAAGGAATGAGCGTTACACTGAGGCCTCTACTCTGGAGCGGGATCAATTTGGAGGGAGAGGGTCCGTCATGGTCTGGGGTGGTGTGTCACAGCTTCATCGGACAGAACTTGTTGTCATTGAAGGCAATCTCAACACTATGCGTTAAGGGAAGACATCCTCCTCCCTCACGTGGTGCCCTTCCTGCAGGCTCATCCTGACATGACCCTCCTGTATGACAAAGACACCAGCTTGTTCTGTGCGTGATTTCCTGCAAGACAGGAATGTCAGTGTTCTTGGCCAGCCTTGGCCAGCGAAGAGCCCGGATCTCAATCCCATTGAGCACGTCTGGAGGGTGAGGGCTAGGGCCATTCCCCTCAGAAATGTCCGGGAACTTGCAGGTGCTTTGGTGGAAGAGTGGGGTAACATCTTACAGCAAGAACTGGCAAATCTGGTGCAGTCCATGAGGAGGAGATGCACTGCAGAACGTAATGCAGCTGGTGGCCACACCAGATAATGACTGTTACTTTTGTTGAACTGTTGTTGAATCTTGATATGTTCATTCAAATATGTACACAAGTTCAGTTTGCTGAAAATAAACGCAGTTGAAAGTGAGAGGACGTTTCTTTTTGCTGAGTTTATGTGTGCATTTCTATGTGTACTGTACATGTGTGTTGAATTTGCTAGGACCTAGGGTCCACTGTGTAAGTGTGTGTTTGTGTGTGTGTGTGTGTGTGTGTGTGTGTGTGTGTGTGTGTGCTTGTGTGAGCACCTATAACACGCTGAACAATTGTGGTTCTTCAAGGATTCATAAATAATCAGTAGAATTCAATAGAAAAACATGACTTTCTTTCAGGGAAGATTCATATGGGCTCATTGATAAATAATCAAACCGATATAGCTCTGAAACTGTGTAGATACAGTGTGTTATACTGTAAAGTGTAATGGAACTGACAGCATTTTAGCAACATGACCTCTTATTAAAATCTGTTCATATACATCCCCAGGAAGAACACTACACTTTTAAAAAAACATGTTCTGACAAGCGAGCACTTAGATATGGTCATTTTCACATTTTCATCAATTCCAAAAATGTTTGGGAATTTATATATACTAAGGCATTTGTGAAAATTCTAAAGCAATATAGAGTGGGGAAAGCGGCCGTGTGTTTGGACACTTAATAGACACTGCAGTAAATAAAACCTAATAAAACCATCTGTCTCGTCCAGTACCAGAGTCTACGTTGACCGATGCGCCATTTCCAATCAGAGCTACAGTAGACCTTTATGCAAACAATCCATTTGCAAACAGGCCTGCCATCACTTGCCAAAAGCCACAAAATACACCTGAATTCATTTCTGCAAATATGCCAATACCACTTGGGAGTTCCCTTACATTTAGGAACTTTACAGTCCAATTGATCAAACAACCATGAAAATGTAGACTCTCTCTCCCCCACATCAACAACAAAAAGATCAACAACTAATGCTAGCCAGAGAAAGATGAGCTAAAATCTAAAGAAGGAACATTAGATAAATCCTCTCAAACTTTTTCAGCTAGTTGACCGTCAAAATTGCACTGATAAACGATGGGGAAATGTAGCCTCCTCGTCCTTCTGCAGCTTGCCTGCCAACAATGCTTGTCCCAACCAAGCACCCAAAGCAAATTGGCTAAAGTTGGCTAGCTTGCTAGCTAGCTACTTCCAGACACAAAGGAGAGAACAGCTTACTCTGACCCTTTTACTTGCTCTAGCAGAGCTGGTTAGGCTGTTTACATGTTATCCAGAGCGTTTGTGACTAACTATTACTTTCTTTGCCTACGTTTACTGACATGGTTATATTCAGAGGATGTTGCGCGTTCAAATCAAATCAAAATCACATTTTATTTGTCACATACACATGGTTAGCAGATGTTAATGCGAGTGTAGCGAAATGCTTGTGCTTCAAGTTCCAACAATGCAGTAATAACCAACAAGTAATCTAACTAACAATTCCAAAACTACTGTCTTGTACACAGTGTAAGGGGATAAAGAATATGTACATAAGGATATATGAATGAGTGATGGTACAGAGCAGCATAGGCAAGATACAGTAGATGGTATCGAGTACAGTATATACGTATGAGATGAGTATGTAAACAAAGTGGCATAGTTAAAGTGGCTAGTGATACATGTATTACATAAGGATACAGTCGATGATATAGAGTACAGTATATACGTATGCATATGAGATGAATAATGTAGGGTAAGTAACATTATATAAGGTAGCATTGTTTAAAGTGGCTAGTGATATATTTACATCATTTCCCATCAATTCCAATTATTAAAGTGGCTGGAGTTGAGTCAGTGTCAGTGTGTTGGCAGCAGCCACTCAATGTTAGTGGTGGCTGTTTAACAGTCTGATGGCCTTGAGATAGAAGCTGTTTTTCAGTCTCTCGGTCCCAGCTTTGATGCACCTGTACTGACCTCGCCTTCTGGATGATAGCGGGGTGAACAGGCAGTGGCTCGGGTGGTTGATGTCCTTGATGATCTTTATGGCCTTCCTGTGACATCGGGTGGTGTAGGTGTCCTGGAGGGCAGGTAGTTTGCCCCCGGTGATGCGTTGTGCAGACCTCACTACCCTCTGGAGAGCCTTACGGTTGAGGGCGGAGCAGTTGCCGTACCAGGCGGTGATACAGCCCGCCAGGATGCTCTCGATTGTGCATCTGTAGAAGTTTGTGAGTGCTTTTGGTGACAAGCCGAATTTCTTCAGCCTCCTGAGGTTGAAGAGGCGCTGCTGCGCCTTCTTCACAATGCTGTCTGTGTGAGTGGATCAATTCAGTTTGTCTGTGATGTGTATGCCGAGGAACTTAAAACTTGCTACCCTCTCCACTACTGTTCCATCGATGTGGATAGGGGGGTGTTCCCTCTGCTGTTTCCTGAAGTCCACAATCATCTCCTTAGTTTTGTTGACGTTGAGTGTGAGGTTATTTTCCTGACACCACACTCCGAGGGCCCTCACCTCCTCCCTGTAGGCCGTCTCGTCGTTGTTGGTAATCAAGCCTACCACTGTTGTGTCGTCCGCAAACTTGATGATTGAGTTGGAGGCGTGCGTGGCCACGCAGTCGTGGGTGAACAGGGAGTACAGGAGAGGGCTCAGAACGCACCCTTGTGGGGCCCCAGTGTTGAGGATCAGCGGGGAGGAGATGTTGTTGCCTACCCTCACCACCTGGGGGCGGCCCGTCAGGAAGTCCAGTACCCAGTTGCACAGGGCGGGGTCGAGACCCAGGGTCTCGAGCTTGATGACGAGCTTGGAGGGTACTATGGTGTTGAATGCCGAGCTGTAGTCAATGAACAGCATTCTCACATAGGTATTCCTCTTGTCCAGATGGGTTAGGGCAGTGTGCAGTGTGGTTGAGATTGCATCGTCTGTGGACCTATTTGGGCGGTAAGCAAATTGGAGTGGGTCTAGGGTGTCAGGTAGGGTGGAGGTGATATGGTCCTTGACTAGTCTCTCAAAGCACTTCATGATGACGGAAGTGAGTGCTACGGGGCGGTAGTCGTTTAGCTCAGTTACCTTAGCTTTCTTGGGAACAGGAACAATGGTGGCCCTCTTGAAGCATGTGGGAACAGCAGACTGGTATAGGGATTGATTGAATATGTCTGTAAACACACCGGCCAGCTGGTCTGCGCATGCTCTGAGGGCGCGGCTGGGGATGCCGTCTGGGCCTGCAGCCTTGCGAAGGTTAACACGTTTAAATGTCTTACTCACCTTGGCTGCAGTGAAGGAGAGACCACATGTTTTCGTTGCAGGCCGTGTCAGTGGCACTGTATTGTTCTCAAAGCGGGCAAAAAAGTTATTTAGTCTGCCTGGGAGCAGGACATCCTGGTCCGTGACTGGGCTGGATTTCTTCCTGTAATCCGTGATTGACTGTAGACCCTGCCACATGCCTCTTGTGTCTGAGCCGTTGAATTGAGATTCTACTTTGTCTCTGTACTGACGCTTAGCTTGTTTGATAGCCTTGCGGAGGGAATAGCTGCACTGTTTGTATTCGGTCATGTTACCAGACACCTTGCCCTGATTAAAAGCAGTGGTTCGCGCTTTCAGTTTCACGCGAATGCTGCCATCAATCCACGGTTTCTGGTTAGGGAATGTTTTAATCGTTGCTATGGGAACGACATCTTCAACGCACGTTCTAATGAACTCGCACACCGAATCAGCGCATTCATCAATGTTGTTGTCTGACGCAATACGAAACATGTCCCAGTCCACGTGATGGAAGCAGTCTTGGAGTGTGGAGTCAGCTTGGTCGGACCAGCGTTGGACAGACCTCAGCGTGGGAGCCTCTTGTTTTAGTTTCTGTCTGTAGGCAGGGATCAACAAAATGGAGTCGTGGTCAGCTTTTCCGAAAGGGGGGCGGGGCAGGGCCTTATATGCGTCGCGGAAGTTAGAGTAACAATGATCCAAGGTCTTTCCACCCCTGGTTGCGCAATCGATATGCTGATAAAATTTAGGGAGTCTTGTTTTCAGATTAGCCTTGTTAAAATCCCCAGCTACAATGAATGCAGCCTCCGGATAAATGGTTTCCAGTTTGCAAAGAGTCAAATAAAGTTCATTCAGAGCCATCGATGTGTCTGCTTGGGGGGGGATATATACGGCTGTGATTATAATCGAAGAGAATTCTCTTGGTAGATAATGCGGTCTACATTTGATTGTGAGGAATTCTAAATCAGGTGAACAGAAGGATTTGAGTTCCTGTATGTTTCTTTCATCACACCATGTCGCGTTAGCCATAAGGCATACGCCCCCGCCCCTCTTCTTACCAGAAAGATGTTTGTTTCTGTCTGCGCGATGCGTGGAGAAACCCGTTGGCTGCACCGCCTCGGATAGCGTCTCTCCAGTGAGCCACGTTTCCGTGAAGCAAAGAACGTTACAGTCTCTGATGTCCCTCTGGAATGCTACCCTTGCTTGGATTTCATCAACCTTGTTGTCAAGAGACTGGACATTGGCAAGAAGAATGCTAGGGAGTGGTGACGGTGTGCCCGTCTCCGGAGTCTGACCAGAAGACCGCCTCGTTTCCCTCTTTTTCGGAGTCGTTTTTTTGGGTCGCTGCATGGGATCCGCTCCGTTGTCCTGTTTGTAAGGCAGAACACAGGATCCGCGTCGCGAAAAACATATTCTTGGTTGTACTGATGGTGAGTTGACGCTGATCTTATATTCAGTAGTTCTTCTCGACTGTATGTAATGAAACCTAAGATTACCTGGGGTACTAATGTAAGAAATAACACGTAAAAAAACAAAAAACTGCATAGTTTCCTAGGAACGCGAAGCGAGGTGGCCATCTCTGTCGGCGCCGGATTCAATAGGTTCGTAAATTCATCAGTTATTCTGTGCTCTGTCATCGGAGTAGATAGAGTAGCCAGAGTGAATTTGCGAACGCAAGAGATATGCTTACTGGGTAACAGTTGTACCAGTTCATGCTAGCTAACCAAATGACACCTGCATCTCTAGCTTTGTATAGTCACCGAAAAAACGATATGAGGGGAAAAAGTTGGTCACTCCTCCAATAACATGCCATGACATCCTCCTAGCTAGCTAGCTATCTAGCTAACGTTAAAAACTGTTTTTAGCTTGCTACATAAATTGATACGCTAGCCTATTAGCTACGTTATGACTGACTTGTGATCATTGCCCTTGCTAGTTTGATTGTATTGTCATTACCAAACCTTAGTTACATTCATTCGTTTTTTGTCCAAAATATCATTGAAACTGAAACAGTGCATCCCGAATGGAGGCAGCAAACAATGTACCAGGCCAGCTGTGATTTACAACCTGATAGTAATATGTTTTGGACTACCAAGAAATGTATTGGTGAATTATATTAATCATGCATTGAACTGCATCAATCTATTCTGCCAACTATGCCTTAGTGTTCATCATGGAATGTTAAGGTAAACATATATTTTTCAAACCTCTTAAAACCTGCTGTGTAATGCTGTGTGTTATGTTATACTGTGTTAAACTGTGTAATGTTATACTGTTATACTAGTCCAACGCTCTAACCACTAGGCTACCCTGCCGCCCCAATAATGTTATAACAATGTGTAATGTTATACTGTTTTATACTGTGTTATACTGTGTAATACTGTGTAATGTTATGTGTTATGCTATACTGTGTAATGCTGTGTAATGCTGTGTAATGTTATGTGTTGTGCTATACTGTGTAATGCTGTGACAGTTCAGGGCTGAGACAGTCCCAGTTAGAGTTCAAGGCTGAGACAGTCCCAGTTAGAGTTCAGGGCTGAGACAGTCCCAGTTAGAGTTCAAGGCTGAGACAGACCCAGTTAGAGTTCAGGGCTGAGGCAGTCCCAGTTAGAGTTCAGGGCTGAGACAGTCCCAGTTAGAGTTCAAGGCTGAGACAGTCCCAGTTAGAGTTCAAGGCTGAGACAGTCCCAGTTAGAGTTCAAGGCTGGGGTTTCCCAAAAGCATCGTAGCACTAAGATCATCTTCAGTCCATTTAGTTTCAATAGAATTAAGATGAACTTAGTGTTTCGATGCCTTTGGGAAGCCCAGGCGGGTTCTATTCTGTCTGCTGAATAGTGCAGAGGCAGAGCACTCCCTTGTGGAGCTAGCCTGTACTTCAACACAAACTTTCCCAACTTTCCTTCTGCCCCAATAGACTAAGATCTCCGGCTTTCAGCAGTTCTGTATGAGTCTTAGCACACCTGAGAGAAGCTGTTGTGAGTGATTCTATATGCAAGATGTATTATTTCCCAGTCTGGCTGTAAAGACCTGACAGGCTCACACCTGTTGAGCTGACATGCTGCAATTTCAGTTTACAAATACCGTAGCTCCTCAACTTGGGTCCTGACATGATAAAACACTGTTCAGTTTGGAGTTGTGTCCTGACATGATAAAACACTGTTCAGTTTGGAGTTGTGTCCTGACATGATAAAACACTGTTCAGTTTGTAGTTGTGTCCTGACATGATAAAACACTGTTCAGTTTGGAGTTGTGTTCTGACATGATAAAACACTGTTCAGTTTGGAGTTGTGTCCTGACATGATAAAACACTGTTCAGTTTGGAGTTACACAGACAGCATGAACACAGGGTTCATGTACCTGTTTCCAGAACTGTGTTATGTAGGGTTATATAGGGATTATGTACCTCTCTTATATAGGGTTTATGTGCCTGTGTTATGTAGGGTTATGTAGGGTTTGTGTACCTGTGTTATGTAGGGTTGTGTAGGGTTTATGTACCTGTGTTATGTAGGGTTGTGTAGGGTTTGTGTACCTGTGTTATGTAGGGTTTATGTACCTGTGTTATGTAGGGTTAAGTAGGGTTTATGTACCTGTGTTATGTAGGGTTTATGTACCTCTCTTATATACGGTTAAGTAGGGTTTATGTACCTGTGTTATGTAGGGTTGTGTAGGGTTTGTGTACCTGTGTTATGTAGGGTTGTGTACCTGTGTTATGTAGGGTTTGTGTACCTGTGTTATGTAGGGTTGTGTAGGGTTTGTGTACCTGTGTTATGTAGGGTTGTGTAAGGTTTGTGTACCTGTGTTATGTAGGGTTGTGTACCTGTGTTATGTAGGGTTATGTAAGGTTTGTTTACCTGTGTTATGTAGGGTTGTGTAGGTTTATGTAACTGTGTTATGTAGGGTTGTGTAGGGTTTGTGTACCTGTGTCTAGAACTTGTCTCAGTTCTGGGGGTCCGGTGGAGGCTGGGGTGGTCCGGTACAGAGGCTCACTCTCCAACCCTAGACGAGTAGGGGAGAGAAATTACTGAAATAGCGTGGTGTGATAATTCCAGAATTGTGTACAATATAAATTACCAACATGATATTTCCTCTAAATTATGGAAGTGTTTACCTTGACTCTCCAGAGCTTCTATCAGCCTGTGTAGTGCCACAGGAACCTGGTCAGGCAGAGCACACACCTCTGGGGCTTCCCTTGGCCCCCCAACTGAGCGAGAGAAAGAGAGAGCGGGAGAACATTGATCAGAGATGTTACACACATAGACAATGCACACATGCGTGAAATAAGTCAACCACATTCCCCTAGTGCTTCCCTTACTGATCCACACTCAACCACAGACCCAAACATGAATGTGTGTGTGAGAGAGCAAAAGAGAGAGAGCGAGAGAAAATAAAGATAGAGAGAATAAAGAGAGAGAATAAAAAGAGAGAGAATAAAGATAGAGAGAATAAAGAGAGAGAATAAAGATAGAGAGATAGAATAGAGAGAGAGAGAAAATAATGAGAGAGAGAGAGAATAAAGAGAGAGAGAATAAAGAGAGAGAGAGAATAAAGGGAGAGAGAGAAATAGAGAGAGAGAAAATAAAGAGAGAGAGAGATAATAGAGAGAGAGAAAATAAAGATAGAGAGAGAATAGAGAGAGAGAAAATAAAGAGAGAGAAATAGAGAGAGAGAAAATAAAGAGAGAGAGAGAATAGAGAGAGAGAAAAAATAAAGATAGAGAGAGAATAGAGAGAGAGAAAATAAAGAGAGAGAGAGAATAGAGAGAGAGAGAAAATAAAGATAGAGAGAGAATAGAGAGAGAGAAAATAAAGAGAGAGAAATAGAGAGAGAGAATAAAGAGAGAGAGAGAATAGAGAGAGAGAGAAAATAAAGAGAGAGAGAGAATAGAGAGAGAGAGAAAATAAAGATAGAGAGAGAATAGAGAGAGAGAAAATAAAGAGAGAGAAATAGAGAGAGAGAATAAAGAGAGAGAGAGATGTGGATGCTAAGTGTTTGACCTGCACTGCCTCCTCTGTGCATCTCTGGTTCTTTCAGGAGCATCATTTAAATTCCGCTCTTCTGCTCCGTGTGACAAATGCACTAGCCACACACTCACACACACACACACACACACACACACACACACACACACACACACACACACACACACACACACACACACACACACACACACACACACACACACACAAGAGTAAAGACCTTGTTAAATGTCAGCCGAGAGGTGAGGCCCTGGTCACACCACAAAACACACCAGCCAATCCACTGTTCCCTGCCCGCTCTCTCACCACGGCCTCCACCACACACCCTATATGCTTTCTACACACGCTCAGGGGAATCTGTTGCTATTATCATCAAGAGTAAAAAGGTTGTAGGAATGCTGCCTACATTAGCATTCACTATTAGAAAAAAAAGGTGCTATCTAGAACCTTGAAGGGGTTTTCAGCTGTCCCCATAGGAGATACCATTAGCGTAGGTAGCTGGCATTAGCATAGGATTCATTGCATCATTGGAGTTATATGAGAGAGAGAGAGAGAGAGAGAGAGAGAGAGAGAGGGAGGGGCGGGGGGGTTGGGGATGTATTTGTGACAGGTGGTCAGCTAAGTGGTTATATACACTACTGGTCAAAGGTTTTAGAAGACCTACTCATTCAAGGGTTTTTCTAAAGAAATTCTACAATGTAGAATAATAGTGAAGACATCAAAACTATGAAATAACACGAACGGAATCATGTAGTAACTAAAAGTGTTGAACGAATCAAAATATATTTTATATTTGAGATTCTTCATATAGCCACCCTTTGCCTTGATGGCAGCTTTGCACATGCTTGGCATTCTCTCAACCAGCCTCATCTGGAATGCTTTTCCAACAGTCATGAAGGATTTCCCACATATGCTGAGCACTTGTTGGATGCTTTGCCTTCACTCTGCAGTCCGACTCATCCCAAACCATCTCAATTTAGTTGAGGTCGGGGGAATGTGGAGGCCAGGTCATCTGATGCCCTTACTCTCCTTCTTGGTAAAATAGCCCTTACACAGCCTGGATGTGTGTTGGGTCATTGTCCTCTTTTACCAAATAGGGCTATCTTCTGTATACGTCCATTACCTTGTCACAACACCACTGATTGGCTCAAAGGCATAAAGAAGGAAAGAAATTCCACAAATTAAATTTAAAGAAGGCAATTGAATTGACCCGTTAATTGAAATGCATTCCAGGTGACTACCACATGAAGCTGGTTGAGAGAATGCCAAGAGTGTACAAAGCTGTCATCAAGGCAAAGGGTGGCAATTTGAAGAATCTGAAATCTAAAATGTATTTGGATTTTTTTAACACTTTTTTAGTTACTACATGATTCCATATGTGTTATTTCATAGTGTTGATGTCTTCACTACTATTCTGCAATGTAGTAAAAATATAGGAAAACCCTTGAACGAGTAGTTGTTCTAAAACTTTTGTAGGTCATTACTTTTTTGTTGTTGTTGATCAAAATGCGTTTTTTGGCAGAAATGCCTTCTGGGACATGTGAACTTTCATGTGCCTTAGTAACACACTTGTATTCCATCCACAAATATAAATAAAATAGTTCAATTACAAGCCTATTTGGTTTAGCCACAGAAAAAGCCAGGAACCTTCTCGCTAGCCATGATTGGCTGAGATAATGGATGGGCTGGACATGGCGGGAGATGAGTTTGGATTGGTCTGCCATGTAGAATGATTCTATCTATGACATGAGCTGTTCAGTATGTGTTTTTTGAAAGATATAACTTTAGCCATCAAGAACTACAAAAGTTTTGCTACTTTTCTCAACAAATCAAATCAAACTTTATTTGTCACATGCGCCAAATACCAGTGTAGACCTTACTGTGAAATGCTTACTAACAAGCCCTTAACCAGTGCAGACCTTACTGTGAAATGCTTACTTAACCAACAGTGCAGTTCAAGAAGAGTTAAGAAAATGTTAACCAAATAAACAAAAGTATATATTTTTAAAGTAACACAATAAAATAACAATAATGAGGCTATTTACCAGTACCGTGTCAATGTGTGGGGGTACAGGTTCGTTGAGGTCATTTGTACATGTAGGTAGGGATGAAGTGACTATGCATAGATATTAAACAGCGAGTAGCAGCAGTGCTTTAAAAAAATGGGAGGGGTCAATGTAAATAGTCTGGGTGGCCATTTGATTAATTGTTCAGCAGTCTCATGGCTTGTGGGTAGAAGCTGTTAAGGAGCCTTTTGGTCCTAGACTTGGCGCTCCGGTACCTCTTGCCGTGCGGTAGCTGGTTTTCGACATTGATGCCCTGAATTTAGCAGGCGCTATCGACAGATCACTTGGTAAAAGTGATGGGCTACTTTCTGCACATGCCACGGTCAGTGTGCACTGGAGTGACTTGACACAATGCTGGCCAAACAAGATGTAGCTACAAACAAAATGGTTCCAGTCTGCCATGAAGCGTTCATCAATGTATATGGGTAAGAGTCTAGCTACATTTTCAGATATAAGTTTCTAATTTAGTCATTTTTTGTAGTTTTTATTGCATGTTTAAGCATACTGTTAGTTAGCAAAGGTTAGCTAGCTGGCTCGATAGCTAACGTTACATGTATAATCTGTGTAGTAATATTATTTGAATCAAAAATCTATTTGCATTGCTAGTTATAGTTATAGCCTGATGTTAGCTAGCTAACATTGAACCTAGTTTGTTAGATTTAGCTACCTGCAAATTCATACTACAGCTATGACAGCTACAGCTCTCTCTCTTGTTTGTATTGGTAGTAGTATGAGTTGGGATTATGCCGGTTCATTGTTTAGCTAGCTAGCTAGCTACCTAGCTAGCTACATGTCTAAACAAAGACTCCACTCCTGCCGGATTATTACATGACCCATCAAGTTCACCAGGTGTGTCTGGTTATTACGGCCATCTACTGTGTTTCATGAACACGTCTAGACAATAGTGACCCATCTACAGCTAGATGTGGCTGGGGGGAGGTTATAGCATTTCCTTCACATGACCCATCAATTTAGACAAGTGTGTCGGGTAAGCATTATCTAATAATTATAAAATATTTTTATCTGTACGCTGTCTGTTTTTGATATTGCTACTATGTAAGTAACCACTTCACTGTACTGTTTACACCTCTGTATCCTGTGCATGTGACAAATAACATTTTATTTGATATAGAGTGTTTACCACATGGCCTAACATGTGAATCCTTAAAGAGATGGGTGGGGCTAAGGCTTAAGAGGGTGTGAACGATGCTGAATGGGTGGAGACAAAGATGAGCTCTCCAGTAGGTGTACCAAAACATTCAAGAGCCAAAGTGGGGTTACAAGTTTATCAACTTTCAAAGCAGAGTGACTTTTCCATTTTTCCTCAACTGCAGTGTATGAAATACAATTTTCTAGCTCTGGGTCTCTACTTTTATCCAATATAAAAAACACAAGTTCAAATTGTGCTACATAAGAACGAATCGAGGCGGTCGGTCACAAATAGAAAACAAAAACATAGAATTCCCAAACCAAATAGAGACATAAAAAGGCTCTCTAAGGTCAGGGCGTGACACTGGGGCTAACCACATCTGCTGCCATGGTTTCACCAGCCCACCAGAATAAAGTGGCTGTTTGTTTGTTGGTGTTCATTTGGAGGTGGTGGGCCTTATAGATGTATTTGCTAATAACATAGCTAGCTGCTATCTCAGCCTGAAATGTGACGGCCAGACCCATGCCTCAATCAGACAAGCTGATTCATGGCCAGGAACCAGACAGTTTATTTGAATAAAAGATCACGTAAAATAAGTCTGCCTACCCGGTATACGCAACTAGCAGTTAAAGGGTAGTTAAACAACATCTGGGATTCATATAGAAGAGGCCAAGTAGAATTGAGAGCAGCTGTGAAATTCCCACTTTTGGAAATCAATTAGAAGACAAAAGAAAGAAAGAAAGAAAGAAGCATCCCAATTATGTATTAGCATATCCAGCTATCCAGCTATTCTAATGTGTGTCAGGTATTGTAGAGGTTAAAGAAGAGGTGATCCACAGCTGAACAGGTATTGTAGAGGTTAAAGAAGAGGTGATCCACAGCTGAACAGGTATTGTAGAGGTTAAAGAAGAGGAGATCCACAGCTGAACAGGTATTATAGAGGTTAAAGAAGAGGAGATCCGGAGGATCTTGGGGCGGCAGGGTAGCCTAGTGGTTAGAGAGTTGGACTAGTTCAAACCCCCGAGCTGACAAGGTACAAATCTGTCGTTCTGCCCCTGAACAGGCAGTTAACCCACTGTTCCTAGGCCGTCATTGAAAATAAGAATTTGTTCTTAACTGACTTGCCTAGTTAAATAAAGGTAAAATAAAATAAAATCCACAGCTGAACAGGTATTGTAGAGGTTAAAGAAGAGGAGATCCACAGCTGAACAGGTATTGTAGATGAATAAGCTGCTGCCACACCAGAGTAATGGAAGCACTCTCTCTGATACAAAGGAGCAGGCATACACACACACACACACACACAATCTCTCACAATGATGAGGGTATCGTTGGAAATTGGGCAAAAAGGTTTTAACTCACGTTTATAAAAGATATATTGATGTGTATTAAACGAGAGAAGAGAAAATGGCCTATTTCCTGTTATTATTCCCCTTCGTCGGATGCAACATTTTTGACGTTTGATTAGATGATAATGTTAACAAAGTCACCACTGTCATGACGTTGGCCTGGGGTTAGGTTTATGACAGTCATAAATACCTCTTCCCCCCTTTTTCCTCTCTCTACCCTACTGATGTGACATTTGAAAACCCCTTGGTTAACATAGAGATTCTGGGAACTCAACGAAGGTGGGGGAAATTAACTATATTCTGGTAATCCGACCAATTGAACATATGCGGTGGTACTTAATGAATATGATGTCAGTTCGGTTGTCATCTGAGACATTCTCATCAATGATAAGATGACATCAACTCTACAGTGGAAAGTCTACACATCAGAGTTATCGGAATCACATGGAATTGTTGTTCAATTTAAATGTTTGAATATAAAATTATTGGTGAAGAGATTAAATGTAATTTTAGCTTCCAAATGAGAGATTTGGGTTTTCATAAGGTTAGTGCTCTGCTCAATCAGTGGCCCGCCCCTGTGAAGAGACATGGGTTATAAAACTTTTCAGACACACCCTTCTCGCTCCACTATATAAAGCCTTGACGAAAATGTAACCTCCTGTTCCAAGTAAGTGAGGTCTGCAGCCTCTGCGTTAAAAGGACTAACATGTCAACTACAGAACTAAGCCAACCTCAGCGTGAGCTTTGTTTGCGAATGGTATGAACTTTGAACTCTTATTCACTACAGAGTGAGTTAGCAACAGCTGCTGCAAACGTGGGCTAGGAAAGAACAGACAGAGTATCCCGTCTACCACACAACAACGTTACTACAACGTATCAATTTACCACCAGAGACATTCTTCCATCTACCACCAACCTACCGAAGCGCAGCTCAGAGTAAATATTTATTGCATTTTCCTTTTCCAAATGGGCGGTAATTTAGAATGCATAAGATACTGTATTTACGATAGCACAGCTTCACAGCTCTTTCACTTAAACCCAGCCCCTTTTCATATCTGTTACGTCCGCTAGGGATGTTTTCCTTTATGATATAATTTGTAATCAAGGTATGATTCATTCTTTGTATATGTAATTCTGTGTGATTAGTTAGTAAATAAATAATTAACCCCAATTTGGTATTGCTGATTCAACTTGTTAGCCAGGGTTCGTGAATTTACAACTTTCAGATGAGACTGAAATAAGGTGACGATTAATACTGACTGCTATTGATGTAAAATATTACTAGGTCTTTAAGAGTTTATTCGGAAGATAACAGCTCTATAAATATTATTTAGTGGTGCCCCGATTCTCTAGTTAATTACATTTACATGATTAGCTCAATCAGGTAATATTAATTACGGAGAAAGGATTTTATAGAATAGCATGTCATATCACTTAATCCGGCATAGCCAAAGACACGACACCACTCAGAAAAGAAAGCAGACACAAAAAATCAACATGTCTAATGCAATCAAGCAATTTTTTGCCTTAGAGTGATATACAGTGCATTCGGAAAGTATTCAGTCCCCTTGACTTTTTCACATTTTGTTACGTTACAGCCTTATTCTAAAATGTATTAAAAATATAAATATATATCATCAATGTACACGCTCCGTTCATCTAGGCCTCGATCCTGACTAGTCTCTCAGTCCCTGCCACTGAAAAACTTTCCCACAGCCTGATGCTGCCACCACCATGCTTCACCGTAGGGATGGTATTTGCCAGGTGATGAGTGGTGTCAGCTCGGGGCTTCAATCCAGCAACCTTTCGGTTACCGCCCACAGAACTGAGGAGTGGCTTCCGTCTGGCCGCTCTACCATAAAGGCCTGATTGGTGGAGTGCTGCAGAGACAATTTTCCTTCTGGGAGGATCTCCACAGAGGAACTCTGGAGCTCTGTCAGAGTGATCATCGGGTTCTTGGTCACCTCCCTGACCACAGTCCTTCTCCCCCGATTGCTCAGTTTGGCCGGGCGGCCGGTGGTTCCAAACTTCTTCCATTTAAGAATGATGGAGGCCACTGTGTTCTTGAGGACCTTCAATAACGCATATATTTTTTTGGTACCTTTCCCCAGATCTGTGCCTTGACTCAATCCTGTCTCTGAGCTCTACAGACAATTCCTTCGACCTCATTACTTGATTTTTGCTCTGACATGCACTGTCAACTGTGGGACCTTATATAGACAGGTGTGTGCCTTTCCACATCATGTCCAATCAATTGAATTGACCACAGGTGGACTCCAATCAAGTTGTAGAAACATCTAAAGGATGATCAATGGAAACAGGATGCACTTGAGCTCTATTTCAAGTCTCATAGCAAAGGGTCTGAATACTTTGTAAATAAGGTATTTCTGTTTTTTAATTTGAATAGATTTGCAAAAATGTAAAAAAACAACAACAACAACAACAACAAAAATAATTTTCGCTTAATGGGGTATTGTGTGTAAATTTGAGATTGTTTTATTTATTTGATCCGTTTTAACGTTTTTTTTTTAACGTAACAAAATCTGGAAAGATGGAATGGGTCTGAATCCTTTCCGAATGCACTGTATGTTGATGTTCACATCAAGTGGCTGCTATTTTGACACAAAACCTTTCCACCTTGTGTTTAATATTCTAGATTACATCAAATCATGAATAAGTAATGTTGCACTTTGTGGGAAAGCCAAGTTGACAGGCAGTTAAAAATGATCTCAAATGGCCATCCCTAGAATATGACATTTCACATTCAATTGAATAGCTGAAGTCTCTCATTATACTATTGTTTATGTACTATAATACACTCAATATTTGATGTAATTTTTTAATAAAAAAATAGTTGAGTATCTTACTCCATTATTCAGCAGGTACATTTAACACAACTGTATTTCTTACCTTTTATCAATTGTGAGGACCATTGCCACACACACACACACACACACACACACACACACACACACACACACACACACACACACACACACACACACACACACACACACACACACACACACACACACACGTAAAGGGGAGAAAATTGGTATTCCAGTGACAAGCTGCGTATTTAATTTCTCCACATCCTGTGAGCCGCTCCAACGGGACTCTTGGCGCACAGAGCAAGAATGAGCAAACAGCCGAGAGACATGGAACAAAATATTAATTTACCTATTGCTCTCTGTCTTTCCTTCCTTTCCTTCTCTCTCTCTCTGTATCTCAGCCCTCTGCCTCGATCACACACACACACACACACACACACACACACACACACACACACACACACACACACACACACACACACACACACACACACACACACACACACACACACACACGCACGCACACACGCACACGCACCCCCCCCACACACACACACACACACACGCACACGCACAAGCACCCACACACACAAGCAATATGACGAAATTGTTAACATAACAAAACACTTGGCACATAATACAACACAATCCCATATCAGATTGAAGGTGTGTGACTGTTGAAATGCACAACAGTCCCTGGCATAGGCAATATACCATCTCCATCTATTTGGATATCAGGAGCTCAACAATAGAGACAATCCCAAACCAATAGAAATGCACATGCACCTTTGTAGGAGATGCAGTCAGGCAGCAGCACAGTAGAACAGGGGTGAGGAGTAGTACAGCCTACTGTGACATGCAGCGCAGTAGAACAGTAGAACAGAGGTGAGGAGTAGTACAGCCTACTGTGACATGGAGCGCAGTAGAACAGTAGAACAGTAGAACAGAGGTGAGGAGTAGTACAGCCTACTGTGACATGGAGCGCAGTAGAACAGTAGAACAGTAGAACAGGGGTGAGGAGTAGTACAGCCTACTGTGACATGCAGCGCAGTAGAACAGTAGAACAGAGGTGAGGAGTAGTACAGCCTACTGTGACATGGAGCGCAGTAGAACAGTAGAACAGAGGTGAGGAGTAGTACAGCCTACTGTGACATGGAGCGCAGTAGAACAGTAGAACAGTAGAACAGAGGTGAGGAGTAGTACAGCCTACTGTGACATGGAGCGCAGTAGAACAGTAGAACAGTAGAACAGGGGTGAGGAGTAGTACAGCCTACTGTGACATGCAGTGCAGTAGAACAGTAGAACAGAGGTGAGGAGTAGTACAGCCTACTGTGACATGCAGCGCAGTAGAACAGTAGAACAGGGGTGAGGAGTAGTACAGCCTACTGTGACATGCAGCGCAGTAGAACAGTAGAACAGAGGTGAGGAGTAGTACAGCCTACTGTGACATGGAGCGCAGTAGAACAGTAGAACAGTAGAACAGTAGAACAGAGGTGAGGAGTAGTACAGCCTACTGTGACATGCAGCGCAGTAGAACAGTAGAACAGAGGTGAGGAGTAGTACAGCCTACTGTGACATAGAGCACAGTAGAACAGTAGAACAGTAGAACAGAGGTGAGGAGTAGTACAGCCTACTGTGACATGGAGCGCAGTAGAACAGTAGAACAGTAGAACAGAGGTGAGGAGTAGTACAGCCTACTGTGACATGGAGCGCAGTAGAACAGTAGAACAGTAGAACAGAGGTGAGGAGTAGTACAGCCTACTGTGACATGGAGCGCAGTAGAACAGTAGAACAGTAGAACAGAGGTGAGGAGTAGTACAGCCTACTGTGACATGGAGCGCAGTAGAACAGTAGAACAGTAGAACAGAGGTGAGGAGTAGTACAGCCTACTGTGACATGGAGCGCAGTAGAACAGTAGAACAGAGGTGAGGAGTAGTACAGCCTACTGTGACATGGAGCGCAGTAGAACAGTAGAACAGTAGAACAGAGGTGAGGAGTAGTACAGCCTACTGTGACATGGAGCGCAGTAGAACAGTAGAACAGTAGAACAGAGGTGAGGAGTAGTACAGCCTACTGTGACATGGAGCGTAGTAGAACAGTAGAACAGTAGAACAGAGGTGAGGAGTAGTACAGCCTACTGTGACATGGAGCGCAGTAGAACAGTAGAACAGTAGAACAGAGGTGAGGAGTAGTACAGCCTACTGTGACATGGAACGCAGCAGAACAGTAGAACAGAGGTGAGGAGTAGTACAGCCTACTGTGACATGGAGCGCAGTAGAACAGTAGAACAGTAGAACAGAGGTGAGGAGTAGTACAGCCTACTGTGACATGGAGCGCAGTAGAACAGTAGAACAGTAGAACAGGGGTGAGGAGTAGTACAGCCTACTGTGACATGCAGCGCAGTAGAACAGTAGAACAGAGGTGAGGAGTAGTACAGCCTACTGTGACATGGAGCGCAGTAGAACAGTAGAACAGAGGTGAGGAGTAGTACAGCCTACTGTGACATGGAGCGCAGTAGAACAGTAGAACAGTAGAACAGAGGTGAGGAGTAGTACAGCCTACTGTGACATGGAGCGCAGTAGAACAGTAGAACAGTAGAACAGGGGTGAGGAGTAGTACAGCCTACTGTGACATGCAGTGCAGTAGAACAGTAGAACAGAGGTGAGGAGTAGTACAGCCTACTGTGACATGCAGCGCAGTAGAACAGTAGAACAGGGGTGAGGAGTAGTACAGCCTACTGTGACATGCAGCGCAGTAGAACAGTAGAACAGAGGTGAGGAGTAGTACAGCCTACTGTGACATGGAGCGCAGTAGAACAGTAGAACAGTAGAACAGTAGAACAGAGGTGAGGAGTAGTACAGCCTACTGTGACATGCAGCGCAGTAGAACAGTAGAACAGAGGTGAGGAGTAGTACAGCCTACTGTGACATAGAGCACAGTAGAACAGTAGAACAGTAGAACAGAGGTGAGGAGTAGTACAGCCTACTGTGACATGGAGCGCAGTAGAACAGTAGAACAGTAGAACAGAGGTGAGGAGTAGTACAGCCTACTGTGACATGGAGCGCAGTAGAACAGTAGAACAGTAGAACAGAGGTGAGGAGTAGTACAGCCTACTGTGACATGGAGCGCAGTAGAACAGTAGAACAGTAGAACAGAGGTGAGGAGTAGTACAGCCTACTGTGACATGGAGCGCAGTAGAACAGTAGAACAGTAGAACAGAGGTGAGGAGTAGTACAGCCTACTGTGACATGGAGCGCAGTAGAACAGTAGAACAGAGGTGAGGAGTAGTACAGCCTACTGTGACATGGAGCGCAGTAGAACAGTAGAACAGTAGAACAGAGGTGAGGAGTAGTACAGCCTACTGTGACATGGAGCGCAGTAGAACAGTAGAACAGTAGAACAGAGGTGAGGAGTAGTACAGCCTACTGTGACATGGAGCGTAGTAGAACAGTAGAACAGTAGAACAGAGGTGAGGAGTAGTACAGCCTACTGTGACATGGAGCGCAGTAGAACAGTAGAACAGTAGAACAGAGGTGAGGAGTAGTACAGCCTACTGTGACATGGAACGCAGCAGAACAGTAGAACAGTAGAACAGAGGTGAGGAGTAGTACAGCCTACTGTGACATGGAGCGCAGTAGAACAGTAGAACAGTAGAACAGAGGTGAGGAGTAGTACAGCCTACTGTGACATGCAGCGCAGTAGAACAGTAGAACAGGGGTGAGGAGTAGTACAGCCTACTGTGACATGGAGCGCAGTAGAACAGTAGAACAGTAGAACAGAGGTGAGGAGTAGTACAGCCTACTGTGACATGCAGCGCAGTAGAACAGTAGAACAGAGGTGAGGAGTAGTACAGCCTACTGTGACATGGAGCGCAGTAGAACAGTAGAACAGGGGTGAGGAGTAGTACAGCCTACTGTGACATGCAGCGCAGTAGAACAGTAGAACAGTAGAACAGGGGTGAGGAGTAGTACAGCCTACTGTGACATGCAGCGCAGTAGAACAGTAGAACAGAGGTGAGGAGTAGTACAGCCTACTGTGACATGGAGCGCAGTAGAACAGTAGAACAGAGGTGAGGAGTAGTACAGCCTACTGTGACATGGAGCGCAGTAGAACAGTAGAACAGTAGAACAGAGGTGAGGAGTAGTACAGCCTACTGTGACATGGAGCGCAGTAGAACAGTAGAACAGAGGTGAGGAGTAGTACAGCCTACTGTGACATGGAGCGCAGTAGAACAGTAGAACAGAGGTGAGGAGTAGTACAGCCTACTGTGACATGCAGCGCAGTAGAACAGTAGAACAGAGGTGAGGAGTAGTACAGCCTACTGTGACATGGAGCGCAGTAGAACAGTAGAACAGAGGTGAGGAGTAGTACAGCCTACTGTGACATGGAGCGCAGTAGAACAGTAGAACAGTAGAACAGTAGAACAGAGGTGAGGAGTAGTACAGCCTACTGTGACATGGAGCGCAGTAGAACAGTAGAACAGTAGAACAGAGGTGAGGAGTAGTACAGCCTACTGTGACATGGAGCGCAGTAGAACAGTAGAACAGTAGAACAGGGGTGAGGAGTAGTACAGCCTACTGTGACATGGAGCGCAGTAGAACAGTAGAACAGTAGAACAGTAGAACAGAGGTGAGGAGTAGTACAGCCTACTGTGACATGGAGCGCAGTAGAACAGTAGAACAGTAGAACAGAGGTGAGGAGTAGTACAGCCTACTGTGACATGGAGCGCAGTAGAACAGTAGAACAGTAGAACAGAGGTGAGGAGTAGTACAGCCTACTGTGACATGGAGCGCAGTAGAACAGTAGAACAGAGGTGAGGAGTAGTACAGCCTACTGTGACATGGAGCGCAGTAGAACAGTAGAACAGTAGAACAGAGGTGAGGAGTAGTACAGCCTACTGTGACATGGAGCGCAGTAGAACAGTAGAACAGAGGTGAGGAGTAGTACAGCCTACTGTGACATGGAGCGCAGTAGAACAGCAGAACAGTAGAACAGAGGTGAGGAGTAGTACAGCCTACTGTGACATGGAGCGCAGTAGAACAGTAGAACAGAGGTGAGGAGTAGTACAGCCTACTGTGACATGGAGCGCAGTAGAACAGTAGAACAGTAGAACAGAGGTGAGGAGTAGTACAGCCTACTGTGACATGGAGCGCAGTAGAACAGTAGAACAGAGGTGAGGAGTAGTACAGCCTACTGTGACATGGAGCGCAGTAGAACAGTAGAACAGTAGAACAGAGGTGAGGAGTAGTACAGCCTACTGTGACATGGAGCGCAGTAGAACAGTAGAACAGTAGAACAGAGGTGAGGAGTAGTACAGCCTACTGTGACATGCAGCGCAGTAGAACAGTAGAACAGTAGAACAGAGGTGAGGAGTAGTACAGCCTACTGTGACATGGAGCGCAGTAGAACAGTAGAACAGTAGAACAGAGGTGAGGAGTAGTACAGCCTACTGTGACATGGAGCGCAGTAGAACAGTAGAACAGTAGAACAGAGGTGAGGAGTAGTACAGCCTACTGTGACATGCAGCGCAGTAGAACAGTAGAACAGGGGTGAGGAGTAGTACAGCCTACTGTGACATGGAGCGCAGTAGAACAGTAGAACAGTAGAACAGAGGTGAGGAGTAGTACAGCCTACTGTGACATGGAGCGCAGTAGAACAGTAGAACAGAGGTGAGGAGTAGTACAGCCTACTGTGACATGGAGCGCAGTAGAACAGTAGAACAGTAGAACAGAGGTGAGGAGTAGTACAGCCTACTGTGACATGGAGCGCAGTAGAACAGTAGAACAGAGGTGAGGAGTAGTACAGCCTACTGTGACATGGAGCGCAGTAGAACAGTAGAACAGTAGAACAGAGGTGAGGAGTAGTACAGCCTACTGTGACATGGAGCGCAGTAGAACAGTAGAACAGTAGAACAGAGGTGAGGAGTAGTACAGCCTACTGTGACATGGAGCGCAGTAGAACAGTAGAACAGTAGAACAGAGGTGAGGAGTAGTACAGCCTACTGTGACATGCAGCGCAGTAGAACAGTAGAACAGTAGAACAGAGGTGAGGAGTAGTACAGCCTACTGTGACATGGAGCGCAGTAGAACAGTAGAACAGTAGAACAGAGGTGAGGAGTAGTACAGCCTACTGTGACATGGAGCGCAGTAGAACAGTAGAACAGTAGAACAGAGGTGAGGAGTAGTACAGCCTACTGTGACATGCAGCGCAGTAGAACAGTAGAACAGTAGAACAGAGGTGAGGAGTAGTACAGCCTACTGTGACATGGAGCGCAGTAGAACAGTAGAACAGTAGAACAGAGGTGAGGAGTAGTACAGCCTACTGTGACATGGAGCGCAGTAGAACAGTAGAACAGAGGTGAGGAGTAGTACAGCCTACTGTGACATGCAGCGCAGCAGAACAGAGGGGAGTGTATATACAGTGGGGCAAAAAAGTATTTAGTCAGCCACCAATTGTGCAAGTTCTCCCACTTAAAAAGATGATGAATTTTCATCATAGGTACACTCCAACTATGACAGACAAAATGAGAAAAAAATTCCAGAAAATCACATTGTAGGATTTTTAATGAATGTATTTGCAAATTATGGTGGAAAATAAGTATTTGGTCACCTACAAAAAAGCAAGATTTCTGGCTTCTCAATATACAGTATATATTTTTTTTTATTATTTTTATTTCACCTTTATTTAACCAGGTAGGCTAGTTGAGAACAAGTTATCATTTACAACTGCAACCTGGCCAAGATAAAGCATAGCAGTGTGAACAGACAACACAGAGTTACACATGGAGTAAACAAGTGTACAGTCACAATAGGGGAAAAAAAGAAAGTCTATATACAGTGTGTGCAAATGGCATGAGGTGGAAAGGCAATAAATAGGCCATAGTAGAAAAGCAATTACAATTTAGCAGATTAACACTGGAGTGATAGATGAGCAGATGGATGATGGTGTGTAAGTAGTGATACTGGTGTGTAAATAAAAACAATATGGGGATGATGTAGGTAGATTGGGTGGGCTATTTGCAGATGGACTATGTACAGCTGCAGCGATCGGTTAGCTGCTCAGGTAGCAGATGTTTAAAGTTGGTGAGGGATATAAAAGTCTTCAGCTTCAGTCATTTTTGCAATTCGTTCCAGTCACAGGCAGCAGAGAACTGGAAGGAAAGGCGGCCAAAGGTGTTGGCTTTAGGGATGATCAGTGAGATACACCTGCTGGAACGCGTGCTACGGGTGGGTGCTGCTATGGTGACCAGTGAGCTGAGATAAGGCGGCGCTTTACCTAGCATCGACTTATAGATGACCTGGAGCCAGTGGGTCTGGCGACGAATATGTAGCGAGGGCCAGCCGACTAGAGCATACAGGTCGCAGTGGTGGGTGGTGTATGGTTCTTTGGTAACAAAACGGATGGCACTGTGATAGACTACATCCAATTTGCCGAGTAGAGTGTTGGAAACTATTTTGTAGATGTCATCGCCGAAGTCAAGGATCGGTAGGATAGTCAGTTTTACTAGGGTAAGTTTGGCGGCATGAGTGAAGGAGGCTTTGTTGCGGAATAGAAAGCCGATTCTTGATTTAATTTGGGATTGGAGATGCTTAATGTGAGTCTGGAAGGAGAGTTTACAGTCTAACCAGACACCTAGGTATTTGTAGTTGTCCACGTATTCTAGGTCAGAGCCGTCCAGAGTAGTGATGATGGACAGGTGGGCAGGTGCGGGCAGTGATCGGTTGAAGAGCATGTATTTAGTTTTACTTGCGTTTAAGAGCAGTTGGAGGCCACGGAAGGAGTGTTGAATGGCATTGATGCCCGTCTGGAGGTTAGTTAACACAGTGTCCAAGGAGGGTCCAGAAATATACAGAATGGTGTCGTCTGAGTAGAGGTGGATCAGAGTATCACCAGCAGCAAGAGGGACATCGTTGATATATATATATATCTTTAAATTATTGTTAAACAAAATCTCTTTATCTAAGCAATTGTATTAGTATAAAATAATGTAATTTCCCAAAAAATGTTGAGCATACAATATAGCTCAGTATTTTAATGATTTACTTTATACAGTCATTTTTGCTGATTTTTATCAAGGGTGTCAGTAATTTCGGACCCCACTGCATATCAAGAAACACATATCTGATGGTAGACGATATTCATAGTTTGAGGTATGATGAAATGCAAGATGTATATGTGCTTCAATGTAAGTTGTGTACATATGCTATACATGTGGATATCTGTGCTTGCTAATTTATCTATTTCCCTCAATTATCTCTATGTGAAGAGTAGTGCTGCTGGTGATTTTGTCTCTGCTTTGTATCTAGCAGCAGTCCTGGCCTGCAGTAAGCCTAGGGTCGCACTAGGGGGCATGTGAATGCAAGTCTGACTGGACACTGCACAGATACAGTAGTTAAACAGTTTGATGTCATAAAAACACTTATTTTTCATAATAACCTGAGAAAAGAATGAATTTAATAGAATCTAATGATCTAGTAATATATTGTGGCGAAGAGGTCCCCAGGCCATTGGAATCAAGCTGTCCTGTGAGTATTTCTTATATTAAATGACTTGTAACTTCCTCTGTGTGATGAAGCATGTGGAGGTATGTGACACACACACACACACACACACACACACACACACACACACACACACACACACACACACACACACACACAGTGGAGGGTGGGGGGTAGGTAGGCCAGTGTGTGAAGAGGTGACAGACACAGACGGACGGACGGACGGACAGACAGCCAACACTGTGGAGTGGAGCACAGCATCTATTATTCATGGTTAAAAAAAGACAAGAGAAGAGGACAGAACAGTTTGTTCCCGTTTATCACTGCACAGCTCTATTTTCATGTCTTCTGTCCAAAGCACCGATTCCAATCCAAGTGCCAATGCCGTTTAGCAACTCCAGGCGTTTACATTGGTTGGACGACATGAAAATAGAGCTCTTTGGCCACGCAGTCAGCACAGATGGCCATGAATGACAGTGGTGTGTTAACATGCTTCTGACAGGATAATGGGCAGCAATGCTACAGTGATGATGTCCCCAAAGTACTACTAGTGATAATGACTGTGTACTGACATGTTGTCATGAAGGTTTCACTGTGTTTTATGTGTGTTTATCAAGTAATACTGTGGGGGAACTGAAAAACAGTGAATGTCATTAGGTACTGTACTTCTACTGTGAAGGCCTCCTCTGTACCTCCGTGACTAATTGCTAACACTGTACCTCTCTCTTCCCTCTGTTTCCTCTCCTCTGTCCTCTAGCCTGCTCTCTCTCTTCCTCTACCCACCAGACTGGCCTGATCTCTCTCTCCCTCTACCCACCAGATTGGCCTGATCTCTCTCTACCTCTACCCACATGACTGGCCTGATCTCTCTCTCCCTCTACCCACCAGACTGGCCTGATCTCTCTCTACCTCTACCCACCAGACTGGCCTGATCTCTCTCTACCTCTACCCACCAGACTGGCCTGATCTCTCTCTCCCTCTACCCACCAGACTGGCCTGATCTCTCTCTCCCTCTACCCACCAGACTGGCCTGATCTCTCTCTACCTCTACCCACCAGACTGGCCTGATCTCTCTCTCCCTCTACCCACCAGACTGGCCTGATCTCTCTCTCCCTCTACCCACCAGACTGACCTGATCTCTCTCTCTACCTCTACCCACCAGACTGGCCTGATCTCTCTCTCCCTCTACCCACCAGACTGGCCTGATCTCTCTCTCCCTCTACCCACCAGACTGGCCAGATCTCTCTCTCCCTCTACCCACCAGACTGGCCAGATCTCTCTCTACCTCTACCCACCAGACTGGCCAGATCTCTCTCTACCTCTACCCACCAGACTGGCCAGATCTCTCTCTACCTCTACCCACCAGACTGGCCAGATCTCTCTCTACCTCTACCCACCAGACTGGCCAGATCTCTCTCTACCTCTACCCACCAGACTGGCCAGATCTCTCTCTACCTCTACCCACCAGACTGGCCAGATCTCTCTCTACCTCTACCCACCAGACTGGCCAGATCTCTCTCTACCTCTACCCACCAGACTGGCCAGATCTCTCTCTACCTCTACCCACCAGACTGGCCTGAACTCTCTCTCCCTCTACCCACCAGACTGGCCTGATCTCTCTCTCCCTCTACCCACCAGACTGGTCTGATCTCTCTCTACCTCTACCCACCAGACTGGCCTGATCTCTCTCTACCTCTACCCACCAGACTGGCCTGATCTCTCTCTCCCTCTACCCACCAGACTGGCCAGATCTCTCTCTACCTCTACCCACCAGACTGGCCAGATCTCTCTCTACCTCTACCCACCAGACTGGTCTGATCTCTCTCTACCTCTACCCACCAGACTGGCCTGATCTCTCTCTACCTCTACCCACCAGACTGGCCTGATCTCTCTCTCCCTCTATCCACCAGACTGGCCAGATCTCTCTCTCCCTCTACCCACCAGACTGGCCTGATCTCTCTCTACCTCTACCCACCAGACTGGCCAGATCTCTCTCTCCCTCTACCCACCAGACTGGTCTGATCTCTCTCTACCTCTACCCACCAGACTGGCCTGATCTCTCTCTCCCTCTACCCACCAGACTGGCCTGATCTCTCTCTACCTCTACCCACCAGACTGGCCAGATCTCTCTCTACCTCTACCCACCAGACTGGCCAGATCTCTCTCTACCTCTACCCACCAGACTGGCCAGATCTCTCTCTACCTCTACCCACCAGACTGGCCTGATCGCTCTCTACCTCTACCCACCAGACTGGCCTGATCTCTCTCTCCCTCTACCCACCAGACTGGCCAGATCTCTCTCTACCCACCAGACTGGCCAGATCTCTCTCTCCCTCTACCCACCAGACTGGCCTGATCTCTCTCTCCCTCTACCCACCAGACTGGCCAGATCTCTCTCTACCCACCAGACTGGCCAGATCTCTCTCTCCCTCTACCCACCAGACTGGCCTGATCTCTCTCTCCCTCTACCCACCAGACTGGCCAGATCTCTCTCTACCCACCAGACTGGCCAGATCTCTCTCTCCCTCTACCCACCAGACTGGCCTGATCTCTCTCTCTCTCTACCCACCAGACTGGCCTGATCTCTCTCT
Source organism: Oncorhynchus clarkii lewisi (assembly GCF_045791955.1). Taxonomy (NCBI): domain Eukaryota; kingdom Metazoa; phylum Chordata; class Actinopteri; order Salmoniformes; family Salmonidae; genus Oncorhynchus; species Oncorhynchus clarkii. Next base: position 86,215,588 of record NC_092151.1, on the reverse strand, counting down.
CCCTCTACCCACCAGACTGGCCTGATCTCTCTCTCCCTCTACCCACCAGACTGGCCAGATCTCTCTCTACCTCTACCCACCAGACTGGTTCTCCATTTCAAAAAGTGCTCTTTATCATGTGAACCTGTCTATAGCCTGGTTCCCTGGGTAGACATCCAGCCGAGACCCCCCCCCCCCTCCGATTCCTCTACCTCCATCCTCCCCTCCATCTCTCCACCGCCCCCCCTCCCTCCTGCCTCTTTCCATCTCAACCCCATTCATCAACTCTGATAGATAGGCCCACCCGCTTGCTGTCCGCCATCAAAATGGCTTCACGTTCCCAAATAACCCAGCATTTACCTCAACAGGGACTCCAATCTAGTTACACACACACACACGCACACACACACACACACACGCACACACACACACACACACACACACACACACACACACACACACACAAACACACACACACCAGAGTAATCCACAAACTTTCTAACCTGGAAAGCAAACATGTGCATTGATTTTTAAAGATAATGGTGAATATGTATCAGAGTTTAATTGAATTTGCTGTTGTGTGTGTGTGTGTGTGTGGATGGGGTCCTGACTAGCTATTGATCCACAGGGCTAAAACGATACATTACAGTAATCAATGGAGGCCCACAGAGACACCTAGCTCCAGCATCAGATGACTGACACAAGTGAGGACATCAGGAACACAGCCCATCAAAAGGGATTCTACAGTCTATGGAATCAGCATGAGCATCCAGTCAATATGAGCTTGATTGTGGTTGTGTGCCTTCGATGTGAGTTTGAGTGTGTTTAAGTATATGTGTGTGTGTATGCTTATGTGTGTGTGTGTCTATGGTAATGCACATGCATGTGTGAAACCTGGCCCAGAACACACAGGTAGCAGCGCCAGTCTGGTGGAAGAGGGGGAGAGGGGAGAGGAGAGAGGCGAGTGGGGAGTGGGCTCGCATGTTCCCCTCTAACCAATGACAGGGGTGCTAGAGACGGGCAGAGGCCCTCAGGTATAGGAAGGATCGAGAGGGAGAGAGAGAGAGAGCGAGAGAGAGAGAGAGAGAGAGAGAGAGAGAGAGAGAGAGAGAGAGAGAGAGAGGAATGAAGGGAAATGTAGGCTGGCCGCAAAGCAAATGCCACTTTACAGTATTTTACGATTGCTTACACACTAAAATTGAACTTTCCCCACAATTAGCAAAACCTTACACTCAAGGAGCAAAACACAAGGCTAGATTTGCACAACTGTAAGCACATTGTCAGCTTTACACTATTTGCAAAACATTACACACAGTGATTTGCAAAACATTACACACAGTGATTTGCAAAACACTAAACACACTTGTATACATCAGACACAGAAGTATATCATGATGTCACTTCCTTGCAATTCCAAAGCACTGACTGTCAAATTACCACACCTATGAGCCAATCTGTTAAACACAGCCATCACGTGCACAAACACATGATTGCTAAATTGTAGACGCACCAATCAGGTTTAAGCACTATAAAAATGCAGCAGGTAGGTTCACCTGCCTTCAACCAAAATGGAAGGAGTCATAAGAAGAGTGAGGGTGAGAGGTGGAGTACACAGAGGAGGAGAAGGAGGTAGAGGAAGAGGCAGAGGCCAAGCCAGAGGCCGATGAAGACCTGAAGCAGGAGGAGAACATGCACAAAGAAGAAGAGGACCAAACTTATCAAATGACATTGGTGCAACACTAGCGGACCATGTTGTGAACCACGGATTGACGCTGAGGGAGGCTGGACTGAGAGTTCTTAGCAGATATACAGTGGCATCTGTCATAAGGGCTTTTCAACAGGAAAACAGGTAGAAGATCTGTCTACAGTTACAGTAATCAGCCGCTTATTGAATGCACCATATCAGCACTTGTCATACCCCTTCCTGTGACATTGTGCAGTAAGTTACATGTATTATTCTCTACATAGGATTGAGGATTGGGAAAGACAAGGAGGAAGGGGGCCCATATTCACGCAAGAACAAGAGACCTTGAATATGTGGACATCTATAAGTACCTAGGTGTCTGGCTAGACTGCAAACTCTCCTTCCAGACTCATATCAAACATCTCCAATCGAAAATCAAATCAAGAATCGGCTTTCTATTCTGCAACAAAGCCTCCTTCACTCACGCCGCCAAACTTACCCTAGTAAAACTGACTATCCTACCGATCCTCGACTTCGGCGATGTCATCTACAAAATTGCTTCCAATACTCTACTCAGCAAACTGGATGCAGTTTATCACAGTGCCATCCGTTTTGTTACTAAAGCACCTTATACCACCCACCACTGCAACTTGTATGCTCTAGTCGGCTGGCCCTCGCTACATATTCGTCGCCAGACCCACTGGCTCCAGGTCATCTACAAGTCCATGCTAGGTAAAGCTCCGCCTTATCTCAGTTCACTGGTCACGATGGCAACACCCATCCGTAGCACGCGCTCCAGCAGGTGTATCTCACTGATCATCCCTAAAGCCAACACCTCATTTGGCTGCCTTTCGTTCCAGTTCTCTGCTGCCTGTGACTGGAACAAATTGCAAAAATCGCTGAAGTTGGAGACTTTTATCTCCCTCACCAACTTCAAACATCTGCTATCTGAGCAGTTAACCGATCGCTGCAGCTGTACATAGTCTATCGGTAAATAGCCCACCCATTTTTACCTACCTCATTCCCATACTGTTTTTATTTATTTACTTTTCTGCTCTTTTGCACACCAGTATCTCTACCTGTACATGACCATCTGATCATTTATCACTCCAGTGTTATTAACCTGCAAAGTTGTAATTATTCGCCTACCTCCTCATGCCTTTTGCACACAATGTATATAGACTCTTTTTTTCTACTGTGTTATTGACTTGTTAATTGTTTACTTACTTCATGTGTAACTTTGTGTTGTCTGTTCACACTGCTATGCTTTATCTTGGCCAGGTCGCAGTTGCAAATGAGAACTTGTTCTCAACTAGCCTACCTGGTTAAATAAAGGTGAAATAAAAAATTAAAAAATAAAAAAAAATAGATAATAAACATGGTTTTGGCCAATAATGCTATCAGGTTCAGAGAACTACAAGCCAACATTATCGGTGACCATGACATTTTCAATAATGCTATCAGGTTCAGAGAACTACAAGCCAACATTATCGGTGACCATGCCATTTTCAATAATGCTATCAGGTTCAGAGAACTATAAGCCAACATTATCGGTGACCATGCCATTTTCAATAATGCTATCAGGTTCAGAGAACTACAAGCCAACATTATCGGTGACCATGCCATTTTCAATAATGCTATCAGGTTCAGAGAACTACAAGCCAACATTATCGGTGACCATGACATTTTCAATAATGCTATCAGGTTCAGAGAACTACAAGCCAACATTATCGGTGACCATGCCATTTTCAATAATGTCCATCAGGTCTCTCAGTCAACACTGGCACGCATCCTGAAAAGACATCAGGTTCAAATGAAATAACTTTATCGAGTGCCTTTTGAGCAGAATTCAGAAAGGGTCAAACGGCTGCGGCATGAGTATGTGGAGGTTTGTATTGTTCACTTTAGCACTGTGATGTTGTATACTGCACACATTACTTTTTTACATTGACTGTATACTAGTTCTATCCTGAACTACACAATCTTGTCTTTCACTGTATTTCAGGGAGTTTTGCAGATGGATGCTGAGGAAATCCTGCATGAATTCATATATATTGATGAGGCAGGGTTCAACCTCACAAAAGCAAGAAGGAGAGGCAGAAATATCATTGGCCACAGGGCTATAATCAATGTCCCAGGGCAACGTAGGGGTAACATCACCCTTTGCGCTGACATTTCACAGCAGGGGTTTGTCCTCCGTCCTGCCAAAATGGGCCCTTACAACACACCTCACATTCTCGCATGTTTGGACCGATGGCACCACATCGTCACAGCAGGTAATGAAATGCACCAGATGCAATACACGGTCATCTGGGACAATGTGTCATTCCACCGCTCTGCTTTGGTCCAGAACTGGTTTCAACACCATCCACAGTTGACAGAACATACCTCCCACCATACTCTCCGTTTCTAAACCCTGTCAAAGAGTTGTTCTCTGCATGGTGGTGGAAGGTTTACGATCTCCAGCCCCAGGCTCAGGTACCCCTCATTCAGGCCAGGAAGGTTTACGATCTCCAGCCCCAGGCTCAGGTACCCCTCATTCAGGCCAGGAAGGTTTACGATCTCCAGCCCCAGGCTCAGGTACCCCTCATTCAGGCCAGGAAGGTTTACGATCTCCAGCCCCAGGCTCAGGTACCCCTCATTCAGGCCAGGAAGGTTTACGATCTCCAGCCCCAGGCTCAGGTACCCCTCATTCAGGCCAGGAAGGTTTACGATCTCCAGCCCCAGGCTCAGGTCCCCCTCATTCAGGCCACGGAGGACGCCTGTGACCAAGTCGACGCCGCAGCTGTGCAAGGATGGATTCGACATTCAAGATGGTTCTTCCCGCGTTGTCTTGCTAATGACGATATTGCTTGTGATGTTGATGAAATTCTCTGGTCAGATCCAGCTAGGCGAAGAGATAATGTATAGTATGTTTACTGTAGTATTTTCTGTACAAGATTGTCAGTTTATTTCAGATTATTTTTTATGTTTGTTGTTGTTGTTATTTACTGTAATTGTAACCTGTACTGAATACAGCATTTTACGTTTGTCTGTTTGCTGAGCTAACAGTGTTATGCACACTACTGTAGTAACATGAAAACTGGGACATGTTTTTTTGTGATTCTCCATGTTGACATGTTGACTGATTTGGGTATATGGGGAAGACATCTCTCTACTAGATGGATGGTAGTAGGTGCTCACGTTGCCCCTAGTGGTCAGTGGTGAATACATCTCTCTACTAGATGGTAGTAGGTGCTCACGTTGCCCCTAGTGGCCAGTGGTGAAGACATCTCTACTAGATGGTAGTAGGTGCTCACGTTGCCCCTAGTGGCCAGTGGTGAAGACATCTTTACTAGATGGTAGTAGGTGCTCACGTTGCCCCTAGTGGCCAGTGGTGAAGACATCTCTACTAAATGGTAGTAGGTGCTCACGTTGCCCCTAGTGGCCAGTGGGGAAGACATTTCTACTAGATGGTAGTAGGTGCTCACGTTGCCCCTAGTGGCCAGTGGTGAAGACATCTCTACTAGATGGTAGTAGGTGCTCAAGTTGCCCCTAGTGGCCAGTGGGGAAGACATCTCTACTAGATGGTAGTAGGTGCTCACGTTGCCCCTAGTGGTCAGTGGTGAAGACATCTCTCTACTAGATGGTAGTAGGTGCTCACGTTGCCCCTAGTGGTCAGTGGTGAAGACATCTCTCTACTAGATGGTAGTAGGTGCTCACGTTGCCCCTAGTGGCCAGTGGTGAAGACATCTCTCTACTAGATGGTAGTAGGTGCTCACGTTGCCCCTAGTGGTCAGTGGTGAAGACATCTCTCTACTAGATGGTAGTAGGTGTTCACGTTGCCCCTAGTGGCCAGTGGTGAAGGCATCACCCAATGTCCTGGAGACCTGGATAAACGTTGAATATCGCCTTGGATCTGGAGCGGCCTGGCTGGTGTGCATGTGGTTTGTGTGTGCATGTGGGTGCGTGTGACACTGACAGATGGATAGAGGGAGCATGTACATGTACCTCCAGTATCCAGTAATTGGTACAGTTGGGTTGAAGGCCCATGTAGGCCAGAGCAGAGCCCTGCTGTCCTTCACAAGTTATCCAGAGGAGCATCCTGTTCTATGCAGCCCAGCAGACCTGTGTGTGTGTGTGTGTGTGTGTGTGTGTGTGTGTGTGTGTGTGTGTGTGTGTGTGTGTGTGTGTGTGTGTGTGTGTGTGTGTGCGTGCGTGCCTGCTTTCGTGCGTGCGCGTGTGTGTGTTGTTCAATACATTCAACTCAGTCCAATGCCATTTTTTAAAGGCAGATCTCACTCTTTGAACTCTTTCACTCCTCGCTCTGCAGTGTCTTCAATAAGAAATAGGGTTTTTCCCCAATAACCTTTTCACAGAGGAAGAAAAACAGTAGAATACATACACTACAAACAAACAAACAAACAAACAAACAAACAAACAAACATTCAAACAAACAAACAATCAAACCGAGGAGAAAAGAGGCTGCTTAAACTATGCAAAGGTAACCTTGAATGGCAAAGTGAAAAGATTTATCATGTTTTCTATAGAGCCGAATTCATACAATGCCTTTGTGTAGAGGTTTCATGCCTAGCGCCTGTCTAGGGAAGACTGTGTCTGTCTGTCTGTCTGTCACTGTGAAGAGGTTGAGCCATTGAAGCTTCAGCTTTTAAACACCGTAAAATAACGAATAGGAAGAGAAGCAACGACGAAGAACAAATCCTTTTCCCTTCATCGTCCAAGGTTGTTTTCACCATACCCTAGTGATATGATAAACACACACATAGTAAATCTCTTAAGCAGACAGTGCAGTGTGATGTATGTGTGGATGTGAATGTAACCCCCCATAGAAGTGTCCTAACTTCGCTCTGTAATTGCAGACGGGTAAATTGAGTGACAATAGATAGTTTAACACGAGACGCTGCTTTGATGTGGCCAACAGAGACAGGCCCTGTGGGGTTTAGATTACATTCATACTGTACTATTGTTGTTGACGCACTGCGAAAGCCTACGCATATTTCGGCTCACACACACACACACACACACACACACACACACACACACACACACACACACACACACACACACACACACACACACACACACACACACACACACACACACACACACACACACACACTAAGCCTGTGATCTCTATCACTCCAGGCAAGCTCACATCCTTTATGTACCATCAAAGCTCATTAACGTTCTCACAAGTCGAGTGGCAAGAATTCTCTCTGGATGCGACAAATGCACACACAACCACTTACACACACACCTGCACACACACACACAGTAATGGATTTAATGCAATGTATGTCATCAGTGCAAAACACAGATTTTGGGTGTGTACTATTTCTTTCAGGTGTACATTTACATTACTATCACTTTAGGCTTTCTGTATGTATAGTACCTTAATTCATTCAGATGGCTTTCTGTATGTGTAGTACTGTAATTCATTCAGATGGCTTTCTGTATGTGTAGTACTGTAATTCATTCAGATGGCTTTCTGTATGTGTAGTACTGTAATTCATTCAGATGGCTTTCTGTATGTGTAGTACTGTAATTCATTCAGATGGCTTTCTGTATGTGTAGTACTGTAATTCATTCAGATGGCTTTCTGTATGTGTAGTACTGTAATTCATTCAGATGGCTTTCTGTATGTGTAGTACTGTAATTCATTCAGATGGCTTTCTGTATGTGTAGTACTGTAATTCATTCAGATGGCTTTCTGTATGTGTAGTACTGTAATTCATTCAGATGGCTTTCTGTATGTGTAGTACTGTAATTCATTCAGATGGATTTCTGTATGTATAGTACTGTAATTCATTCAGATGGCTTTCTGTATGTATAGTACTGTAATTCATTCAGATGGCTTTCTGTATGTATAGTACTGTAATTCATTCAGATGGCTTTCTGTATGTATAGTACTGTAATTCATTCATTCCTTCTCTCTCTGTCCCTCTCTGTCCCCCTCTGTCCCCCTCTGTCTGTCTGTCTGTCTGTCTGTCTGTCTGTCTGTCTGTCTGTCTGTCTGTCTGTCTCTCTCGCTCTCTCTCTCTGTCTGTCTGTCTCTCTCTGGCTGAGAGGGTGACTGGGTTGGCTACATACAGTATAATGTAATCTCTCTACAGTATAATGTATTCTCTCTGGCTGAGAGTGTGACTGGGTTGGCTACATACAGTATAATGTAATCTCTCTGGCTGAGAGGGTGACTGGGTTGGCTACATACAGTATAATGTATTCTCTCTGGCTGAGAGTGTGACTGGGTTGGCTACATACAGTGTAATGTAATCTCTCTGGCTGAGAGTGTGACTGGGGTGGCTACATACAGTATAATGTATTCTCTCTGGCTGAGAGTGTGACTGGGTTGGCTACATACAGTATAATGTAATCTCTCTGGCTGAGAGTGTGACTGGGGTGGCTACATACAGTATAATGTAATCTCTCTACAGTATATTGTGATCTCATATTGTGCATGTATTTGTATGTCTCTAGGATTGGCTACAGACAAAATATGACAATAGACATAGGGAGAAATAAAGAGAGGGAGAGAGAAAGGGGGAGAGAGGGGAGAGGGGGAGAGAAAGAGAGAGAGAGAGAGAGAGAGAGAGAGAAGGGGGGGAGAGAGGGGGGAGAGAGAGAGAGAGAGGGGGAGAGAGAGAGAGAGAGAGAGGGGGGGGGGGGGAGAGAGAGAGAGAGAGAGAGAGAGGGGGAGAGAGAGAGAGAGAGAAAGAGAGGGGGAGAGAGGGGAGAGAGATAGAGAGAGAGGGAGAGAGAGAGAGAGAGAGAGAGAGAGAGAGAGAGAGAGAAAGAAAGAAAGAAAGACAGAAATTAAATGTAAGAGAGCTTGCTATGTGAGAGACAGAAAGAGCGAGAGAGACACATTTACACATGCACACACACACACACCAAATACTATACCAGGCAGGATCAAAGTCAGTCCACAGCACAGGCAGACAGAACCATAGTCTCGTAAACACGACCAACACGGTAACTAGAGTTTGGCATAGAGGAACTACAGTACGTCACAGCCTAAATCAATAAAGAAAAAACAATCTGGGGATTCCAAACAAATCACAAGGCAGACATGAACATTTGGACTCAAAACCCAAGTTTGCTGGCAACACCTTTGCAGTGGTTTTAGTGAAGGTAGTTGATGCAAACTAGCCCCTGGCGAAATGCACTGATTAAAAATAACCCCAGTGATCTCCATCTTGGGTTGTGTTGCCTAGGGTCGGGTTTATGAGACTATGATGGATATGTCTGCCTGTGCGGAAAATATGTCCCATAGAGAACAGAGGGTAATGGCTGTTAGATACGGGTCATAAGCATGGTTATTACAGCATAGGGGACATTCTATATGGGCCATATGGAAGCAGTGGGACCTCAGTGATATGGGTTGATGAAATAAAAGAGGGAAACGGAGGTAGGGCTAGAAGGAGGTCAGCTGTTCACACTGACTCTGTGCAGATAGAGGACTGGTAGTTTATGTACTCTATCAAAACAATGCAAAGTGAAATAAATGGTTATTGACGTAGCACATTTCTGTCCATGGCTCTAACCTCACCTACCGCTAGCCCGCTAACCCGCTAACCGCTAGCCCGCTAACCGCTAGCCCGCTGCTCCATCTGGAACCTATTGATTGCAGTGACAGGCATTACGTAGCAGGCATGGCGTAGCAGTCAGACGTCATTGTCCTTCGTCTTGTCATGTCCCATGTATATATCTTTTTCTTCGCATATCTTTTTTATATTTTTCTAAACCTCAACTTCAAAATACTCTCCTGCAACCCGCCTCTCCCAATGTGGTGTGGATCTGCTTTTTTCTAAAGTATTTTTCTTTACCTCAATCTAAATCCCTCAACAGAAGCTAGCCAGCTAACTAGCTGCTAGCTAGTAGTCAGCAAACCACTGCTAGCGGTCATCAGCTACCTTTGGCTCAGAAATCTCTTGCTAGTTTGTACAATGCGATTCAAACCAGAGCATACCGAACCTATTTTATCTCCATATCCCCTGATTCCTACCGCAAGCTCTGAACCTTCTCACCTGGATCATCGCAGCTAGCTAGCTGCAATCCGAGTGACAACTCCTGGCTAACGTCTCTGTCCCGAAGCAAGCACCAATTAGCCTGGAGCTAGCCCATGCTAGGCCCATCTCCCAGCTAGCTGAAGAGGTCCATCAGCCACTCCTGGGATACAATACCTATTTTGCCAACTGGCCTGGACCCCTTTAACTGCCGGTACGGGGTACGGTACGGAACTCCGCCGATCCTTCACGACTGGAACCAATGTAATCTGCTCGAGGCGGTTACTCAACTGGCTCATACGTCACGACGTCCCCTGAATGCCAATCTGCTAGCCGTGGCTCGCTAGCTGTCGAGAGCATTTTGGACTGTTAGCTGAATAGATCCATTTGCCAATTGGACTGGACCCCTCTGCTACACGGAACCCTACTAATCCATCATAACTGGTCTATCGACGGAACTGCACTACCAGGCTAAAACAGACTTTCCTCCGTCGTACCTTTGACTATTGGATGTTCTTATAGGCACTATAGTATTGCCAGTGTAACAGTATAACTTCCGTCCCCCTCCTCGTCCCTACCTGGGCTCGAACCAGGAACACATCGCATCGTTACCCATCGCTCCACAAAAGCCGCGGCCCTTGCAGCGCAAGGGGAATATCTACTCTAAATCTAAAAGCGAGTGACGTTTGAAACAGTATTAGCGCACACCCGGCTAACTAGCTAGCCATTTCACATTGGTTACACCAGCCATTAGGCTGATAGGCTTGAAGTCATAAACAGCGCTGTGCTTGCGAAGAGCTGCTGGCAAAACGCACGAAAGTGCTGTTTGAATGAATGATTACGGGCCTGCTGCTGCTCAGTCAGACTGCTCTATCAAATCAGACTTAATTATAACATAATAACACACAGAAATACGAGCCTTTGGTCATTAATATGATCGAATCCGGAAACTATTATTTAGAAAACAAAACGTTTATTGCGTTTAAACACGGAACCGTTCTGTATTTTATCTAACGGGTGGCATCCCTAAGTCTAAATATTCTTGTTACATTTTACAACCTTCAATGTATGTCATAATTACGTAAAATTCTGGCAAATTAGTTCGCAATGAGCCAGGCAGCCCAAACTGTTGCATATACCCTGACTCTGCGTGCAATGAACGCAAGAGAAATGACACAATTTCACCTGGTTAATATTGCCTTCTAAACTGGATTAGTAGTTATAACTAGTGATTATGATTGATTGTTTTTTATAAGATAAGTTTAATGCTAGCTAGGAATTTACCTTGGCTTCTACTGCATTCGCGTAACAGGCAGGCTACTCGTGGAGTGCAATGGTTAGCGCGTTGGACTAGTTAACTGTGCGGTTACAAGATTGGTACCCCTGAGCTGACAAGGTGAAAATCTGTCGTTCTGCCCCTGAACAAGGCAGTTAACCCACAGTCATTGAAAATAAGAATTAGTTCTTAACTGACTTGCCTAGTTAAACAAAAGGTATAAAAAATTTAAATTAAAATGTGAAAATAAAAAAAATAATTGGAAAAAATTTAAATTTAAATTTAAAAATAAAATAAATAATTGGAAATCGGCACCCAAAAATACAGATTTCCGATTGTTATGAAAACTTGAAATCGTCCCTAATTAATCGGCCATTCCTATTAATCGGTCGACCTCTAATGTTAACTTTAGAAGCCGCCTACCTAAATTTGTTTTATTCACTGCTTTAGCACACTCTGCCAACCTGGATGTCTTAGCCGTGTCTGAATCCTGGCTTAGGAAGACCACCAAAACCCCTGAAATTTACATCCCTAACTATAACATTTTCTGCCAAGATAGAACTGCCAAAGGGGGCAGAGTTGCAATCTACTGCAGAGATTGCCTGCAGAGTTCTGTCTTACTATCCAGGTCTGTACCCAAACAATTCGAGCTTCTACTTTTAAAAATCCAGCTTTCCAGAAACAAGTCTCTCACCGTTGTCGCTTGCTATAGCCCCCCATCTATCTTCAGAGTTCGTGCTGCTAGGTGACCTAAACTGGGACATGCTTAACACCCCGTTCTTTCTAAAATCTAAGCTTGATGCCCTCAATCTCATACAAATTATTAATGAACCTACCAGGTACAACCCCAAATCCGTAAACATGGGCACCCTCATAGATATCATCCTAACCAACTTGCCCTCCAAATACACCTCTGCTGTTTTCAACCAAGATCTCAGTGATCACTGCCTCATTGCCTGCATCCATAATGGTGCTGCGGTCAAACGACCACCCCTCATCACTGTCAAACACTCCCTAAAACACTTCTGCAAGTAGGCCTTTCTAATCGACCTGGCCGGGGTATCCTGGAATGATATTGACCTCACCCCGTCAGTAGAGGATGCCTGGTTATTCCTCAAAAGTGCCTTCCTCACCATCTTAAATAAGCATGCTCCATTCAAAAAAATGTAGAACCAGGAACAGATATAGCCCTTGGTTCACTCCAGACCTGACTGGCCTTGACCAGCACAAAAACATCCTGTGGCATACTGCATTAGCATCGAATAGCCCCCGTGATATGCAACTTTTCAGGGAAGTTAGGAACAAATATACACAGGCAGTTAGGAAAGCTAAGGCTAGCTTTTTCAAACAGAAATTTGCATCCTGTAGTACTAACTCCAAAAAGTTTTGGGACACTGTAAAGTCCATGGAGATCAAGAGCACCTCCTCCGAGCTGCCCACTGCTCTGAGGCTAGTGTCATGACGTTGGCCTGGGGGTAGGTTTATGACAGTCATAAATACCTCTTCCCCCCTTTTTCCTCTCTCTACCCTACTGATGTTACATTTGCAAATCCCTTGGTTAACATAGAGATTCTGGGAACATCAGAAGGTGGGGGGAAATTAACTATATTCTGGTAATCCGACCAATTGAACATACAGTATGTGCTGGTCAAGGCCAGCAATATGATGTCAGTTCGGTTGTCATCTGAGACATTCTCATCAATGATAAGATGACAAACTCTACAGTGGAAAGTCTACACATCAGAGTTTTTGGATTCACATGGAATTGTTGTTCAATTTAAATGTTTGAATATGAAATTATTCTTGTGAGATATGGGTTTTCATAAGGTAGGGCTCTGCTCAATCAGTGGCCCGCCCCTGTGAAGGGACATGGGCTATAAAACTTTTCAAACACGCCCTCCTCTCCCTTCCTATATAAAGCCTTGACAACAATGTAACCTCCTGTTCCGACGATGTGAGGACGACGGTCCGATGTCAGAATGGTTCAGATAATAACCACAGAATGAAGCCAACATCAGCGTGAGCTTTGGTTGCGAATGGTATGAACTTTGAACTCTTATTCACTACAGAAGTGATACCTCCTAGCCGATGAGTTAGCAACAGCCGCTGCAAACGAGGAAGGAACAGACAGAGTATCCCGTCTACCAAACAATGACTTTACTACAACGTATTCAATTTACCAGCAGAGACATTCTTCAAAGGACAAAGGACTCGGTTTGGCAACATGGCCTTCCATCTACCACCAACCTACCGAAGCGCAGCTCAGAGTAAATATTTATTACATTTTCCTTTTCCAAATGGGCGGTAATTTAGAATGCATAATATACTGTATTTACGATACGATTTACGCACAGCTTCTTCCTTTGTCCCTCAGTCTTCCCGCTCTTTCACTTAAACCCAGACCCTTTTCTTTTGTGTAACAAGCTGTCATATCTGTTCCTCCCGCTAGGGACGTTTTCCTTTATGATGTAATTTGTAATCAAGTTATGATTTAATTATGTGTATGTGTAATGCACATTCATTACACATTGACCTGCACAATCCAGTTCTGTTATAAATGGTCAAGAATATTCTAGGTGAATATGAATGGCAGGCATTGTCCTGGACACAAGTACCCCTCAAGGCCACCAGATGGACCATCACAAGATGTATTACTGGCCTGATAAATTAAAAACTGTAGAGGAAGCCATGTAGTAATTTGTGGAGGAACGGTCTCTGTCAGATGCTTAACATGACATCCTTGTTCTGTCTTCCCAGCGCTTCCTGACAGATCTGCGGGACCTGGCCGGTCGTATGTCTGGTAACCAAGAATTTACAATCTTCAGATGAGACTGAATTAAGATGACGATTAATATTGACTGCTATTGATGTAAAATATTACTAGGTCTTTAAGAGTTTATTCGGAAGATAACAGCTCTATAAATATTATTTTGTGGTGCCCCGACTCTCTAGTTAAACACATTTACATGATTAGCTCAATCAGGTAATATTAATTACGGAGAAATTATTTTATAGAATAGCCATATCACTTAATCCAGCATAGCCAAAGATACGACACTAGGCAACACTGTCACCACTGATAAATCCACTATAATTGAGAAGTTATTTTGTTCCATTTGTCTCCCCAATTTCCTGGTATCCAATTGGTAGCCAAACCTTCCCCTAACCCGGGCGACGCTGGGCCAAACCCTCCCCTAACCCGGACGACGCTGGGCCAAACCCTCCCCTAACCCGGACGACGCTGGGCCAAACCCTCCCCTAACCCGGACGACGCTGGGCCAAACCCTCCCCTAACCCGGACGACGCTGGGCCAAACCCTCCCCTAACCCGGACGACGCTGGGCCAATTGTACGCTGCCCCATGGGTCTCCCGGTCGCTGCCGGCTGCAACAGAGCCTGGACTCGAACCCAGAATCTCGCTACCACTGTGATGCAGTACCTTAGACCACTGCACCACTCGGGAGGCACCAACCACCCCCCCCCCTCCCCGCCCCCACACACTCACACAGTACCCCCTACCCAGTCCCACAACAAGTCCCATTCACCTGCATGCTCTTGGCAGGTTGGTAGGTTATTGCATGTTGTATGCTGCAGTGGGCATCTTATCACCTCTCTGTATTAAAATGATAAAAAGCCCTAAAGTCACTGTAGAGGAACCCTATCTCATGATGTCCTCCCAACGGCTACAGCTGGAGTCATCTTTTTAGGGCTTCCTCTCCTCTCTCTATGCCTGCAGGCTCGAGCAATGGGCTGGAAAATTGGTCTAGAATAGAAATTAGAGAGAGACTCACAGAGACTCATAGCAATACAGGAGCTGCCCTATGGAGACAGCCAACTCTGGGCTTTAGCCTCATATCACTCACACACATAGACAGGCAGAACACACACACACGCACACACGCGCACACACACACACACACACACACACACACACACACACACACACACACACACACACACACACACACACACACACACACACACACACGCACACAAGATATGGATAATGGGTCAAATCGGGCAGTTTCTCTCTCAGTCAGTATTCGTCCATCCATATCTGAGGATGTTGGGAGATGACGTGGGAACCGGCCACTAGGGGCAACAGTGAGTACTGTTACCTTCAGGTTAGTGTTGTGGACAGGGATGGTGGATGGGCGTAAGCATCTTTCTCTGTTGCTAAAGGTTGAATGTTCAAATCCAGAGATAGACAGTTTTTTATATTTATGTTTTAACCCTATCCCAAACATTAACCTTCAGCCTTAACCCTCAACCTTAACCCTTACCTTAACCCTCAATCTTAATCCTCAACCTTAACCCTCAACCTTAACCCTCAACCTTTACCCTCAACCTTTACCCTCAACCTTGTCCCAAACATTAAAGCATACCTTAACCCTCAACCTTAACCCTCAACCTTAACCCTTACCTTAACATTAACCCTAAAACCTTAACCCTCAACCTTAACCCCAACCTTTACCCTCAACCTTGTCTTAAACCTTAAAGCTTACCTTAACCCTCAACCTTAACCCTCTACCTTAACCCTCAACCTTAACCCTCAACCTTAACCCTTACCTTCATTATTCTGTGTTAATGCCTGAACTTAACCTTAAACACTTCAAAATTTGACATTTGGAACAACTTCAAAATGTTACTTTTAAGAAACATGGATAAGGTCTAATTCTGATGCCAGACAGTGAGAGCTAGTAGCTCAGCATGCCTATTCCACCAAGCCTCACACACACATCCATCCAGTAATAATCAATAACCTTTCTTTATGGAAACCCTCACTGTGGTAACCGTCTCCGCGGTTCCAGATCTTTTGTCGCCAAGTGAGCTGTCTAATTCCTTCGTCGCTGCGATTCCCAATCGAATTACCTCTCTGTAGTAAATGTCCCCCCCTCCCTCCCATTCACTTCTTCCCCCTCTTCTCCCCTCTCCTCCCCCTCACCACTCCTCAAACAAAACTGGAGGTTGGGGAATGGGATCAATATGCCGGCTTAATGACAGAGTCATTTTAAAGTGGTAGTGGCGTCTTGAATAGGCACTGCACTGTTACATTGGCAAACATGCGTGTCAGAACTCTGTACTTGGGGTGACTTTACTTTTGAGCCTGGCAACAATGGCAGGCCACTTCAAGGACTACTGGGCTGTAAGATAGACAGAGCTCTAAATAGGATGTTTCATTTTCTACTAGTTACTCTCAATCTCTTTAATGTTCAGTGTTGGCCCTCTAAGTTTCACACACACACACATACACACACACACACACACACACACACACACACACACACACACACACACACACACACACACACACACACACACACACACACACGCGCGCGCGTACACACACGTACACACACACGTACACACACACGCGCGGCTGATGTCATACCTTATTGTGTGTCTGCATGTGTGTGTGCGTGACAGTCCAAGTGTGTGTCTGTTCACTTCATATTACTCATTGGGAAGCATAGGGCTGTGTGACAGGCCAATCTCCACCAAGAGAGAGAATGTCATCATTCACCACCTCATAACCTGAAGAGACCCCTGGACAGACACTCACCACCTCATAACCTCACACATCAGACCTGAAGAGACCCCTGGACAGACACTCACCACCTCATAACCTCACACATCAGACCTGAAGAGACCCCTGGACAGACACTCACCACCTCATAACCTCACACATCAGACCTGAAGAGACCCCTGGACAGACACTCACCACCTCATAACCTCACACATCAGACCTGAAGAGACCCCTGACAGACACTCACCACCTCATAACCTCACACATCAGACACTCACCACCTCATAACCTCACACATCAGACCTGAAGAGACCCCTGGACAGACACTCACCACCTCATAACCTCACACATTAGTGGTCTTTATTATGTACTCTAAATTATTCTTAGCTAGAACCGCAACAACATGAACATGTAGTCTTGCCACCAATACCTGCTACCAAGCATGCACACACACACACACACACACAATATGGATAATGGGTCAAATCGGGCAGTTTCTCTCTCAGTCAGTATTCGTCCATCCATATCTGAGGATGTCGGGAGATGACGTGGAAACCAGCCACTAGGGGCAACAGTGACTGCTGTTGGCCTAAGTCCAATTGCATTGTGGCTGACCCAGATGCCTGTCCTATCTTCAGTAACAGTGCAGTGTGCTAACCCACTGATCAACGGACCCACACTGACTGACAGACAAACGGACACACTCATCAGGACAGGAACATAGAAAGAGAGAGAGATAGACATCATATAACATTTGAAATGGCTATATTATTTTGGAACATCTGTGAGTGTAATGTTTACTGTTAATTTTTGTTGTTAATTTCACTTTTGTTTATCATCTACTTCACTGCTTTGGCATTGTTAACATGTTTCCCAAGACCTTGGAATTGAACTGATTTAAAAGAGAGAGAGAGAGAGAGAGAGAGAGAGAGAGAGAGAGAGAGAGAGAGAGAGAGAGAGAGAGAGAGAGAGAGAGAATATAGAGGGGGGTGAGAAGAGAGGAAGAGAGAGAGGGATGCGGAGAGGGAAAACGGAGAGAGGGATGAGGAGAGGGATGAGAAGAGGGAAGACAGAGAGAGGGATGAGGAGAGGGAAAACAGAGAGAGGGATGAGGAGAGGGATAACAGAGAGAGGGATGGGGAGAGGGATGAGAAGAGGGATAACAGAGAGAGGGATGAGGAGAGGGAAAACAGAGAGGGGGATGAGGAGAGGGATAACAGAGAGAGGGATGGGGAGAGGGATGAGAAGAGGGTAAACAGAGAGAGGGATGAGGAGAGGGAAAACAGAGAGAGGGATGAGGAGAGGGAAAACAGAGAGAGGGATGAGGAGAGGGATAACAGCGAGAGGGATGAGGAGAGGGATAACAGAGAAAGGGATGAGGAGAGGGATGACAGAGAGAGGGATGAGGAGAGGGATAACAGCGAGAGGGATGAGGAGAGGGAAAACAGAGAGAGGGATGAGGAGAGGGATAACAGAGAGAGGGATGAGGAGAGGGAAAACAGAGAGAGGGATGAGGAGAGGGATAACAGAGAGAGGGATGAGGAGAGGGAAAACAGAGAGAGGGATGAGGAGAGGGATAACAGAGAGAGGGATGAGGAGAGGGATAACAGCGAGAGGGATGAGGAGAGGGATAACAGAGAGAGGGATGAGGAGAGGGATAACAGAGAGAGGGATGAGGAGAGGGAAAACAGAGAGAGGGATGAGGAGAGGGATAACAGCGAGAGGGATGAGAAGAGGGAAGGAGAAAAAACTATTAAATCTTCACTTTGCACCTGTTCCCCTGAGACAAGGTACACACTTACTTACACAGGCATTTAGAGATGCACACACGCGCACTCACACGCACAAACACACACACACACACACACCCAGGGGAAATGTTCTGATTAAAGTGTGCCACCTAGGTTTATTAGGAGTCCCTTCGCCGTAAGAACCTTACCACCCCACCCACACAGGTCATATTGTCTATAATTTAGGTTGGACTACAAGAGGAGGCTGATATCACCTCCCTCCCTCCCTCCCCATCTCCCCCTCCCTCCCTCCCTCCCTCCCTCCCTCACCCCCCCTCTTGTCCCATCCCTCCCGTCCCATCCCTCCCTCCCTCTTCCTATGGCTTATCTGTGTGTATAAAGGTTGACATTGAATAACAGACAGAGAACAAGCCTCGCTGTGAGCCTAATCAGATAATGAAGGACAATATATAAAGGATGGAAAGGGACACTCCTCCGGAGGAAAAGCCCTGATCTTGTTATGAATTTTTCGATTAAATAAAAGAGACGAGAGAAAGAGGAAGGAGGGATCATTTCTCCTCTTCTACTCTCCTGTAACAACAGAAGACAGACAGTATGAGGCAGTTGGTGCACCTGTGAGTCTACATACACTGCTGTGCTGGAGACAATTAGAACAAGAAAAATACCATTTTCCAATAACATCTTTGAACTAACAACATATAGATATTTTATTATTCTAGATAAAGGTTATTATTCTAGATAGAGGTTATTATTCTAGATAGAGGCTATTATTACAGATAGTTATTATTCTAGATAGAGGTTATTATTCTAGATAGAGGTTATTATTCTAGATAGAGGCTATTAT
Source organism: Oncorhynchus clarkii lewisi (assembly GCF_045791955.1). Classification (NCBI taxonomy): domain Eukaryota; kingdom Metazoa; phylum Chordata; class Actinopteri; order Salmoniformes; family Salmonidae; genus Oncorhynchus; species Oncorhynchus clarkii. The sequence goes on along the minus strand of NC_092151.1, from coordinate 86,196,522 downwards.
TACAGATAGTTATTATTCTAGATAGAGGTTATTATTCTAGATAGAGGTTATTATTCTAGATAGAGGTTATTATTATAGAAATAGTTAATTATTATAGGTAGAGGTTAATATTACAGATAGAGGTTATTATTATAGATAGAGGTTATTACTAGGGATAGAGTATGTTGTAGCATTACAAGGTTGAATCACATGCTTATTTTTATAATATATTTTTTTAAGGAAGTGTCTTTTCCACTGGGTCAGCATGAAATAACTGTCTTATGGAAAGTGACATTAGCTGGGATGAATGAGTGAGACGTTAATTATTCACTCCACTGAATGGTGTGCAGAGAAAGAGAGAGAGAGAGCGATAGAAAAAAAAAGAGAGCGAGAGAGAGAGAGGGAGAGAGAAATAGAGAGAGAGCGAGAGAGAGAGCAAGAGAAAAATAGAGAGAGAGCGAGAGAGAGAGAGAGAGGGAGAGAAAATAGAGAGAGAGAGCGAGAGAAATAGAAAGAGAGAGAGAGCAAGAGGCGGGGGAGTGAGAGAGAGAGCGAGAGAGCGAGAGAAATAGAAAGAGAGAGAGAACTAGAGAGAGAGAGAAATAGAGAGAGCGAGAGAGAGAGGGAGAGAGAGAACTAGAGAGAGAGAGAACTAGAGAGAGAACTAGAGAGAGAGAGAAAGAGAGAGAGAGGGAGAGAGAGAAATAGAGAGAGAGAGAACTAGAGAGAACTAGAGAGAGAGAGAGAGAAAGAGAGAGAGAGGGAGAGAGAGAACTAGAGAGAGAACTAGAAAGAGAGAAAGAGAGAGAGAGGGAGAGAGAGAACTAGAGAGAGAACTAGAGAGAGAGAGAACCCTCATTTGTTCGCTCCCTCTCTTGGTTTGACAACCGCAGCGAGCGATCGATGATTTACGCGCAAGGGCTGTACACCTTAAACACAAAACGTGCTCCAATCAAAGTAAAAGAGAGACTAGGAACGTCGTATGAGGGATTCATTGTGTTCAGTCATAAATGTATTCCATGGACTTCAGTAATTATGTTCACTGAAAGCTTTCATACTTAGACTAGTAGAGCTAATTAAAGTGCTGAGAATTTTAGCACTACCAAATTATTCCTTCCACCCAGGTTGACCTTCTGATCCCAGACCTGAGATGTTTTATCAAATACTTTCATATACAGATCATGATAAATAGCGTTCTGCTGCATTGATGTATTGAATTCACACGTTATGTTGAACATAAAGGTTTTCACCAACATGATCGTACAGCAGTTAGCTGTAACCTACATGTAGACTGTTACAGTTAGCTGTAACCTACATGTAGACTGTTACAGTTAGCTGTAACCTACATATAGACTGTTACAGTTAGCTGTAACCTACATATAGACTGTTACAGTTAGCTGTAACCTACATGTAGACTGTTACAGTTAGCTGTAACCTACATGTAGACTGTTACAGTTAGAATTGTACCCTATATATAGACTGTTACAGTTAGCTGTAACCTACATGTAGACTGTTACAGTTAGCTGTAACCTACATATAGACTGTTACAGTTAGCTGTAACCTACATATAGACTGTTACAGTTAGCTGTAACCTACATGTAGACTGTTACAGTTAGCTGTAACCTACATGTAGACTGTTACAGTTAGAATTGTACCCTATATATAGACTGTTACAGTTAGCTGTACCCTACATGTAGACTGTTACAGTTAGCTGTAACCTACATATAGACTGTTACAGTTAGCTGTAACCTACATATAGACTGTTACAGTTAGCTGTAACCTACATGTAGACTGTTACAGTTAGCTGTAACCTACATGTAGACTGTTACAGTTAGAATTGTACCCTATATATAGACTGTTACAGTTAGCTGTACCCTACATGTAGACTGTTACAGTTAGCTGTAACCTACATATAGACTGTTACAGTTAGCTGTACCCTACATATAGACTGTTACAGTTAGCTGTAACCTACATGTAGACTGTTACAGTTAGCTGTAACCTACATATAGACTGTTACAGTTAGAATTGTACCCTATATATAGACTGTTACAGTTAGCTGTACCCTACATGTAGACTGTTACAGTTAGCTGTAAACTACATGTAGACTGTTACAGTTTGAATTGTACCCTATATATAGACTGTTACAGTTAGAATTGTACCCTACATGTAGACTGTTACAGTTAGAATTGTAACCTACATATAGACTGTTACAGTTAGCTGTACCCTACATATAGACTGTTACAGTTAGCTGTAACCTACATGTAGACTGTTACAGTTAGCTGTAAACTACATGTAGACTGTTACAGTTTGAATTGTACCCTATATATAGACTGTTACAGTTAGAATTGTACCCTACATGTAGACTGTTACAGTTTGAATTGTACCCTACATATAGACTGTTACAGTTAGCTGTAACCTACATGTAGACTGTTACAGTTAGCTGTAACTTACATGTAGACTGTTACAGTTAGCTGTAACCTACATGTAGACTGTTACAGTTAGCTGTACCCTACATGTAGACTGTTACAGTTAGCTGTAACCTACATGTAGACTGTTACAGTTAGCTGTAACCTACATGTAGACTGTTACAGTTAGCTGTAACCTACATGTAGACTGTTACAGTTAGCTGTAACCTACATGTAGACTGTTACAGTTAGCTGTAACCTACATGTAGACTGTTACAGTTAGCTGTAACCTACATGTAGACTGTTACAGTTTGAATTGTACCCTACATGTAGACTGTTACAATTAGCTGTAACCTACATCTAGACTGTTACAGTTTGAATTGTACCCTACATGTAGACTGTTACAGTTAGCTGTAACCTACATGTAGACTGTTACAGTTTGAATTGTACCCTACATATAGACTGTTACAGTTAGCTGTACCCTACATGTAGAATGTTACAGTTTGAATTGTACCCTACATGTAGACTGTTACAGTTTGAATTGTACCCTACATATAGACTGTTACAGTTAGCTGTACCCTACATATAGACTGTTACAGTTTGAATTGTACCCTATATATAGACTGTTACAGTTAGAATTGTACCCTACATGTAGACTGTTACAGTTTGAATTGTACCCTACATATAGACTGTTACAGTTAGCTGTAACCTACATGTAGACTGTTACAGTTTGAATTGTACCCTACATGTAGACTGTTACAATTAGCTGTAACCTACATCTAGACTGTTACAGTTTGAATTGTACCCTGTATATAGACTGTTACAGTTTGAATTGTACCCTACATGTAGACTGTTGCAGTTTGAATTGTACCCTACATGTAGACTGTTACAGTTTGAATTGCACCCTACATGCAGACTGTTACAGTTTGAATTGTACCCTACATGTAGACTGTTACAGTTTGAATTGTACCCTACATATAGACTGTTACAGTTAGCTGTACCCTACATGTAGACTGTTACAGTTTGAATTGTACCCTACATGTAGACTGTTACAGTTTGAATTGTACCCTACATATAGACTGCTACAGTTTGAATTGTACCCTACATATAGACTGTTACAGATAGAATTGTACCCTACATGTAGAATTTTACAGTTTGAATTGTACCCTACATGTAGACTGTTACAGTTTGAATTGTACCCTACATGTAGACTGTTGCAGTTTGAATTGTACCCTACATGTAGACTGTTGCAGTTTGAATTGTACCCTATATATAGACTGTTACAGTTAGCTGTACCCTACATATAGACTGTTACAGTTAGCTGTAACCTACATGTAGACTGTTACAGTTTGAATTGTACCCTACATGTAGACTGTTACAGTTTGAATGGTACCCTACATATAGACTGTTACAGTTTGAATTGTACCCTACATATAGACTGTTACAGTTTGAATTGTACCCTACATATAGACTGCTAGAGTTTGAATTGTACCCTACATGTAGACTGTTACAGTTAGCTGTACCCTACATGTAGACTGTTACAGTTTGAATTGTACCCTACATGTAGACTGTTGCAGTTTGAATTGTACCCTACATGTAGACTGTTACAGTTTGAATTGTACCCTACATGTAGACTGTTACAGTTAGCTGTACCCTACATGTAGACTGTTACAGTTTGAATTGTACCCTACATATAGACTGTTACAGTTAGCTGTACGATACATGTAGACTGTTACAGTTTGAATTGTACCCTACATATAGACTGTTACAGTTTGAATTGTACCCTACGTGTAGACTGTTGCAGTCTGAATTGTAACCTACATATAGACTGTTACAGTTTGAATTGTACCCTACATATAGACTGTTACAGTCTGAATTGTACCCTACATGTAGACTGTTGCAGTTTGAATTGTACCCTACATGTAGACTGTTACAGTTAGCTGTACCCTACATGTAGACTGTTACAGTTTGAATTGTACCCTACATATAGACTGTTACAGTTAGCTGTACCCTACATGTAGACTGTTACAGTTTGAATTGTACCCTACATATAGACTGTTACAGTTAGCTGTACCCTACATGTAGACTGTTACAGTTTGAATTGTACCCTACATGTAGACTGTTACAGTTAGCTGTACCCTACATATAGACTGTTACAGTTTGAATTGTACCCTACATGTAGACTGTTACAGTTAGAATTGTAACCTACATATAGACTGTTACAGTTTGAATTGTACCCTACATATAGACTGTTACAGTTTGAATTGCACCCTACATGTAGACTGTTACAGTTAGCTGTACCCTACATGTAGACTGTTACAGTTTGAATTGTACCCTACATGTAGACTGTTACAGTTAGAATTGTACCCTATATATAGACTGTTACAGTTAGCTGAACCCTACATGTAGACTGTTACAGTTAGCTGTACCCTACATGTAGACTGTTACAGTTTGAATTGTACCCTACATGTAGACTGTTACAGTTAGCTGTACCCTACATGTAGACTGTTACAGTTTGAATTGTACCCTACATATAGACTGTTACAGTTTGAATTGTACCCTACATGTAGACTGTTACAGTTAGCTGCACCCTACATGTAGACTGTTACAGTTTGAATTGTACCCTACATGTAGACTGTTACAGTTAGCTGTGCCCTACATGTAGACTGTTACAGTTTGAATTGTACCCTACATGTAGACTGTTACAGTTAGCTGTGCCCTACATGTAGACTTTTACAGTTTGAATTGTACCCTACATATACAGTGCCTTGCGAAAATATTCGGCCCCTTTGAACTTTGCGACCTTTTGCCACATTTCAGGCTTCAAACATAAAGATATAAAACTGTATTTTTTTGTGAAGAATCAACAACAAGTGGGACACAATCATGAAGTGGAACAACATTTATTGGATATTTCAAACTTTTTTAACAAATCAAGAACTGAAAAATTGGGCGTGCAAAATTATTCAGCCCCCTTAAATTAATACTTTGTAGCGCCACCTTTTGCTGCGATTACAGCTGTAAGTCGCTTGGGGTATGTCTCTATCAGTTTTGCACATCGAGAGACTGACATTTTTTCCCATTCCTCCTTGCAAAACAGCTCGAGCTCAGTGAGGTTGGATGGAGAGCATTTGTGAACAGCAGTTTTCAGTTCTTTCCACAGATTCTCGATTGGATTCAGGTCTGGACTTTGACTTGGCCATTCTAACACCTGGATATGTTTATTTTTGAACCATTCCATTGTAGATTTTGCTGTTTGAATTGTACCCTACGTGTAGACTGTTACAGTTTGAATTGTACCCTACGTGTAGACTGTTACAGTTTGAATTGTACCCTACGTGTAGACTGTTACAGTTTGAATTGTACCCTACATGTAGACTGTTACAGTTAGCTGTAACCTACATGTAGACTGTTACAGTTAGCTGTACCCTACATGTAGACTGTTACAGTTTGAATTGTACCCTACATGTAGACTGTTACAGTTTGAATTGTACCCTACATGTAGACTGTTACAGTTTGAATTGTACCCTACATGTAGACTGTTACAGTTTGAATTGTACCCTACATGTAGACTGTTACAGTTAGCTGTACCCTACATATAGACTGTTACAGTTTGAATTGTACCCTACATATAGACTGTTACAGTTTGAATTGTACCCTACATGTAGACTGTTACAGTTAGCTGTACCCTACATATAGACTGTTACAGTTTGAATTGTACCCTACATATAGACTGTTACAGTTTGAATTGTACCCTACATATAGACTGTTATAGATAGAATTGTACCCTACATGTAGACTGTTACAGTTAGAATTGTACCCTACATGTAGACTGTTACAGTTTGAATTGTACCCTACATATAGACTGTTACAGTTAGCTGTACCCTACATGTAGACTGTTACAGTTTGAATTGTACCCTACATATAGACTGTTACAGTTAGCTGTAACCTACATGTAGACTGTTACAGTTAGCTGTAACCTACATGTAGACTGTTACAGTTTGAATTGTACCCTACATATAGACTGTTACAGATAGAATTGTACCCTACATATAGGCTGTTACAGTTTGAATTGTACCCTACATATAGACTGTTACAGTTAGAATTGTACCCTACATATAGACTTTTACAGTTAGCTGTACCCTACATGTAGACTGTTACAGTTTGAATTGTACCCTACATATAGACTGCTACAGTTAGAATTGTACCCTACATATAGACTGTTACAGTTAGCTGTACCCTACATGTAGACTGTTACAGTTTGAATTGTACCCTACATATAGACTGTTACTGTTAAAATTGTACCCTACATATAGACTGCTACAGTTATAATTGTACCCTACATGTAGACTGTTACAGTTAGAATTGTACCCTACATATAGACTGCTACAGTTAGAATTGTACCCTACATATAGACTGTTACTGTTAGAATTGTACCCTACATATAGACTGCTACAGTTAGAATTGTACCCTACATATAGACTGCTACAGTTAGAATTGTACCCTACATATAGACTGTTACTGTTAGAATTGTACCCTACATATAGACTGTTACTGTTAGAATTGTTTACAGCAGTTAGCTGTACCCTAAATGTAGACTGTTACAGTCTACATGTAAGCATGCGATTCAACCTTGAAATGCTACAACAGACTCACCCCCACGTCCCTCCATCCACCAAATCTGCAAGGAAGTAGAGATTTTGGGCTATGAAAACCATTACGGCTGCTCATTATCATGCTAAACAGTTTGGCTCTAAGCGGTGAGGACCTGGACACACTGCAGAGATCTTAATATGTGCTCCCCTTTGCCTCTTGGCTAAGCATGGCTCTCTACGTCTCTCTGTGTCTCTCAGCGCCTCTCTGTGCCTCTCTGTGCCTCTCTGTGTCGCTCTGTGTCTCTCAGTGTCGCTCTGTGTCTGTGTCTCTCTGAGCCTCTTTTCCCTCTCTGTGCCTCTCTGTGCCTCTCTGTCCCTCTCTGCGTCTCTCTGTGTCTCTCTGCGTCTCTCAGTGTATCTGTGTCTCTCTGCGTCTCTCAGTGTCTCTGTATCTCTCAGTGCCTCTCTGTGCCTCTCTGTGTCTCTCAGTGTCTCTGTGTCTCTCTGTGTATCTGTGTCTCTCAGTGTCTCTGTGTCTCTCTGTGTCTCTCTGTGCCTCTCTGTGTCGCTCTGTGTCGCTCTGTCTCTCAGTGTCGCTCTGAGCCCCTGCGCCTCTTTTCCCTCTCAGTGTCTCTGTGTATCTCTGTGTCTCTCTGTGCCTCTGTGTTAATCTGTGCCTCTCTGCGTCTCTTTGTGTCTTTCTGGGTCTCTCTGTGCCTCTCAGTGTCGCTATGTGTCTCTCTGTGTTAATCTGTGCCTCTCTGTGTCGCTATGTGTCTCTCTGCATCTCTGCGTCTTTCTGGGTCTCTCTGGGTTGCTCTTTGTGTTGCTCTGTCTCTATCACTGTCTTTCTGTGTCGCTCTGTGCCTCTCTGTTGTTCTGTGTCTCTCTGTGCCTCTCCGTATCTGTGTCTTTCTGTGCCTCTCTGTGTTTCTCTGTGTCTCTCTGTGCCTATCTGTGTTCATTTGTGCCTCTCTGTGTTAATCTGTGTCTTTCTGTGCCTCTCTGTGTTAATCTGTGCCTCTCTGTGTCTTTCTGTGCCTCTCTGGGTCTCTCTGTGTCACTCTGTGTCTCTCTGTGTTGCTCTCTGTCTCTCTAGGCCTCTCAATGTCGCGATGTGTCTCTCTGTGCCTCTCTGTGTCTCTCTGTGCCTCTCTGTGTTAATTTGTGCCTCTCTGTGATAATCTGTGCCTCTCTGTGTCGCTCTGTGTCTTTCTGTGGCTCTCTGGGTCTCTCTGTGTCTCTCTGTGCCTCTATGTGTTAATCTGTGCTTCTCTGTACTTCTCTGTGCTTCTCTGTGCTTCTCTGTGTTAATCTGTGCTTCTCTGTACTTATCTGTGCTTCTCTGTGCTTCTCTGTGCTTCTATGTGCCTCTATGTGTTAATATGTGCTTCTCTGTACTTCTCTGTGCTTCTCTGTGCCTCTGTGCTTCTCTGTGCCTCTCTGTGCCTCTCTGTGTCGCTCTGTGTCTCTCTGTGTCTCTCTGTGTCTCTCTGTGTTGCTCTCTATCTCTATCTCTGACTCTCTGTGCCTCTCTGTGTCTTTCTGTGTCTCTCTGGGCCTCTCTGGGTCTCTCTGTGTCTCTCTGTGTATCTCTGTGCATCTCTCTGTGCCTCTGGGCCTCTCTGTGTCTCTCTGTGTATCTCTCTGTGCCTCTGTGTCTTCTGTGTATCTCTCTGTGTCTTTCTGCTAGTGCTCTGAATGGATGAAGCAATGTTATTTTGCATATTTCTTTGTACTCTCTCTGGGCCGGAGTGCTGAGATGAGCACTCTAAAGTGAAAACAGATCTCTCTCTATCAATTCAATTCAAAGGGCTTTATTGGCATTGGTTTACATTGCCAAAACAAGTGAAAAAGGTCAATAAACAATCAGAAATTAACAGTAAACAATACACACCAAAGTTTCAAAATAATACAGACATTTCAAATGTTATATTACTGACTAACAGTTTTGTAACGTTGTGCAAATGGTTAAAGTACGAAAGGGAAAATAAATATACCTAAATGTGGGTTGTATTTACAATGGTGTTTGTTCTTCGCTGGTTGCCCTTTTCTTGTGGCAACAGGTCACACATCTTGCTGCTGTGATGACACACTGTGGTATTTCACCCAGTAGATATGGGAGTTTATCAAAATTGGATTTGTTTTCAAATTCTTTGTGGGTCTGTGTAATCTGAGGGAAATATGTGTCTCTAATATGGTCATACATTTGGCAGGAGGTTAGGAAGTGCAGCACAGTTTCCACTCAGTTTGCACTCTCTGTTTAGGGCCAAATAGCATTCCAGTTTGCTTTGTCTTTTGGTTAGTTCTTTCCAATGTGTCAAGTAATTATCTTTTTGTTTTCTCATGATTTGGGTGGGTCCAATTGGCTCTGTGGGGTCTGTTTGTGAAGGGAGCCCCAGGACCAGCTGTCTGAGAGGACTCTTCTCCAGGTTCATCTCTCTGTAGGTGATGGCTTTCTTATGGAATGGAATCACTTATTTTTATGTGGTTGTAGAATTTAACTGCTCTTTTCTGGATTTTTATCATTAGCGGGAATCGTCCTAATTCTGCTCTGCATGCATTATTTGGTGCTTTACATTGTACACAGAGGATGTCTTAATTTGGTGTTTGTCCCATTTTGTAGAGGGCAATGGGTTCTATAACTGATTCATGTCTTTTTAGCCAGATCCTCATTGGGATGTTTAATTTTATGTTCCTTTTGATGGCATAGAAGACCCTTCATTCCTTGTCTCTCAGATCGTTCACAGCCTTGTGGAAGTTACCTGCGGTGCTGATGTTTAGACCGAGGTACAGTGGGGCAAAAAAGTATTTAGTCAGCTACCAATTGTGCAAGTTCTCCCCCTTAAAAATATGAGAGAGGCCTGTAATTTTCATCATAGGTACACTTCAACTATGACAGACAAAATCAGAAAAAAAATCCAGAAAATCACATTGTAGGATTTGTAATGAATTTATTTGGAAATTATGGTGGAAAATAAGTATTTGGTCAATAACAATAAATGTTTTGGGGCTGTTGCTGGGCAACACGGACTTTCAACTCCCTCCAAAGATTTTCTATGGGGTTGAGATCTGGAGACTGGCTAGGCCACTCCAGGACCTTGAAATGCTTCTAACGAAGCCACTCCTTTGTTGCACGGGCAGTGTGTTTGGGATCATTGCCATGCTGAAAGACCCAGCCACGTTTCATCTTCAATGCCCTTGCTGATGGAAGGAGGTTTTCACTTAAAATCTCACGATACATGGCCCCATTCATTCTTTCCTTTACACGGATCAGTCGTCCTGGTCCCTTTGCAGAAAAACAGCCCCAAAGCATGATGTTTCCACCCCCATGCTTCACATTAGGTATGGGGTTCTTTGAATGCAACTCAGCGTTCTTTGTCCTCCAAACACGACGAGTTGAGTTTTTACCAAAAAGTTATATTTTGGTTTCATCTGACCATATGACATTCTCCCAATCTTCTTCTGGATCATCCAAATGCTCTCTAGCAAACTTCAGATGGGCCTGGACATGTACTGGCTTAAGCAGAGGGACACGTCTGGCACTGCAGGATTAGAGTCCCTGGCGGCGTAGTGTGTTACTGATGGTAGGCTTTGTTACTTTGGTCCCAGCTCTCTGCAGGTCATTCACCGTGTGGTTCTGGGATTTTTGCTCACCGTTCTTGTAATCATTTTGACCCCACGGGGTGAGATCTTGCGTGGAGCCCCAGATCGAGGGAGATTATCAGTGGTCTTGTATGTCTTCCATTTCCTAATAATTGCTCCCACAGTTGATTTCTTCAAACCAAGCTGCTTACCTATTGCAGATTCAGTCTTCCCAGCCTGGTGCAGGTCTACAATTTTGTTTCTGGTGTCCTTTGACAGCTCTTTGGTCTTTGCCATAGTGGAGTTTGGAGTGTGACTGTTTGAGGTTGTGGACAAGTGTCTTTTATACTGATAACAAGTTCAAACAGGTGCCATTAATAAAGGTAACGAGTGGAGGACAGAGGAGCCTCTTAAAGAAGAGAGAGGGAGAGTGGTGGGAGAACTTGCACAATTGGTGGCTGACTAAATACTTTTTTTGCCCCACTGTACACTGTGTGCTCTAGGGCAACGGTGTCTAAATGGAATTTCTATTTGTGGTCCTGGCAACTGGACCTTTTTTGGAACACCATTATTTTTGTCTTACTGAGATTTACTGTCAGGGCCCAGGACTGACAGAATCTGTGCAGAAGATCTAGATGCTGCTGTAGGCCCTCCTTGGTTGGAGACAGAAGCACCACATCCTCAGCAAACAGTAGGCCTTTGATTTCAGATTCTATTTGGGTGAGGCCAGGTGCTGCAGACTGTTCTAGTGCCCTTGCCAAGTTTGTGTAAATGGATTTTACACAACACCGCTTTCAATACATTTATATAGCAGACTGTCATGCCAAATTGAGTCAAAAGCTTTTTTGAAATCAACAAAGCATAAAAAACGTTGCTTTTGTTTTGGCGATAGAAACTAGGACCAATACTATGGAAACTTTGCTTCTCTCTCCCCCTCTCTCTCTCTCCCTCCCCTCTCTCTCAATCTCTCTCTCTCCCCCTCTCTCTCCCCCTCTCTCTCTCCCCCTCTCTCTCTCCCCTTCTCTCTCTCACCCTCTCTCTCAACCTCTCTCTCTCCCCCTCTCTCCCCCTCTCTCTCTCCCCCTCTTTCTCTCTCTCCCCCTCTCTCTATCACCCTCTCTCTCTATCACCCTCTCTCTCCCCTTCTCTCTCTCCCTCCCCCTCTCTCTCCCCTTCTCTCTCTCCCACTCTCTCTCTCATCCTCTCTCTCTCTCCCCCTCTCTCTCCCCCTCTCTCTCACCCTCTTTCTCTCTCTCCCCCTCCCTCTATCCCCCTCTCTCTCCCCCTCCCCCTCTCTCTCCCCTTCTCTCTCTCCCCCTCTCTCTCTCACCCTCTCTCCCACCCTCTCTCTCTCTCCCCCTCTCTCTCCGCCTCTCTCTCACCCTCTCTCACTCTCACCCTCTTTCTCTCTCTCTCCCTCTCTCTCTCACACCCTCTCTCTCACCCTCTCTCTCACCCTCTCTCTCTCTCCCCCTCTCTCTCACCCTCTCTCTCTCACCTCTCTCTCTCCCCCTCTCTCTCAACCTCTTTCTCTCTCTCTCTCCCCCTCTCTCTCTCACCCTCTCACTCTCTCTCTCTCTCTCTCTCACCCTCTCACCCTCTCTCTCTCTCCCCCTCTCTCTCACCCTCTCTCTCTCTCACCCTCTCTCTCTCTCTCTCTCGCTCTCTCTCCCCCTCTCTCTTACCCTCTCTCTCTCTCACCCTCTCTCTATCACCCTCTATTCTCTCTTTGCAATTATTCTTTGTTCTCCTTTTCCAACCTTTTCTCTCTCTCACCTCTGTCAGTTTTTGTAGCTGCCTCCCGGTCCCATTCCCGAACACTTTCTTTCTTTTTTTCTTTCTTTCTTTCTTTCTTTCTTTCTTTCTTTCTTTCTTTCTTTCCTTCCCTCCCTCCCTCATTCTCTCTCTCTCTCCCTCTCTTCATGAGGTCCATGTCTAGTTATTAAGCTGAACACACAGACACACACACACACACACACACACAGACACACACACACACACACACAGACACAGACACACACACACACACACACACACACACACACACACACACACACACACATACACACACAGCTTGAAGTCAGGAAACAGCTGGAGGTCAGGAATCATGAACATCAGGAAAAAGAGAGAGCAGAGAGAGTGTTTAGAGACAGAGAGACAGTGTTGTGAAGAAGAAACAGGCCTGTTTTAAAGGATGACCATCTTTTAGGGTGGGGGAGGAGGGGTACAACTTTGTTTTTAGTAGGAAAGAACTGGAACAAATATTTCAAATATATCAAATATTTATGTAGCTTTGCCTGGGCTGCCAAACCACACCGCAGCAGGCAGCGCATCAAGGATTCAGACACATGAACAATGGATGGGTTGAAAAAAGGGTTGCTCTATTCTAAGATGGAGATAAGAGGGCTCTGAGGTGCCCTGCTCTATTCTAAGACGGAGATAAGAGGGCTCTGAGGTGCCCTGCTCTATTCTAAGACGGAGATAAGAGGGCTCTGAGGTGCCCTGCTCTATTCTAAGATGGAGATAAGAGGGCTCTGAGGTGCCCTGCTCTATTCTAAGACGGAGATAAGAGGGCTCTGAGGTGCCCTGCTCTATTCTAAGACGGAGATAAGAGGGCTCCGAGGTGCCCTGCTCTACTCTAAGATAGAGATAAGAGGGCTCTGAGGTGCCCTGCTCTATTCTAAGACGGAGATAAGAGGGCTCTGAGGTGCCCTGCTCTATTCTAAGACGGAGATAAGAGGGCTCTGAGGTGCCCTGCTCTATTCTAAGACGGAGATAAGAGGGCTCTGAGGTGCCCTGCTCTACTCTAAGATAGAGATAAGAGGGCTCTGAGGTGCCCTGCTCTATTCTAAGACGGAGATAAGAGGGCTCTGAGGTGCCCTGCTCTACTCTAAGACGGAGATAAGAGGGCTCCGAGGTGCCCTGCTCTATTCTAAGACGGAGATAAGAGATTCTTCAGTAAAAAGGTGTGTCAGTGACCAGCACTGCTTTCCCATGCATTTAACCCAACCCCTCTGAATCAGAGAGGTGCGGGGGGCTCCCTTAATCGACATCCCCATCATCGGCGCTCGGGGAACAGTGGGTTAACTACCTTGCTCAGGGTCAGAACGACAGATTTTTAGCTTGTCAGCTCTGTAAATAGATTGGCCTTCTACAGTATTGTCCTGTGGGAGCAGAGGGCTGGATAGTCTCACTTTGATTCTGGGAGGAAGGGTAGTGATAGATAATGTATCTGTATTCAGACAGTGGTGAACTACCAAACTGCCTAGCATCCAGAGGAATAGATCTCCTCTGAGATGTCTTAGAGCTCAGCATGGCTATTCCCCTGTTCCACCAAGCCTCACACACACATCCATCCAGTAATAATCAACAACCTTTCTTCATGGAAACCCTCACTGTGGTAACCGTCTCCGCGGCTCCAGACCTTTTGTCGTCAAGTGAGCTGTCTAATTCCTTCGTTGCCCAGAGGGCCCAGGTCTAATAATCAAGCCTGTTAGAGATACCTGGGGACAGGAGAACACTTCTCCTCCTTCTGTCTCCCTCGCTCCTCCCCTCCATCTCATCCTGCTTTAAGTCTGTTACGGAGAGGGCACATGCACACACAATGCTATAGAAACCAGGACCAATGCTATGGAAACCAGGACCAATGCTACAGAAACCAGAACCAATGCTATAGAAACCAGGACCAATGCTATAGAAACCAGGACTAATGATATAGAAACCAGGAATAATGATATAGAAACCAGGACTAATGATATAGAAACCAGGACTAATGCTATAGAATCCAAGACCAATGCTATAGAAACCAAGACCAATGCTATAGAATCCAAGACCAATGCTATAGAAACCAAGACCAATGCTATAGAATCCAAGACCAATGCTATAGAAACCAAGACCAATGCTATAGAATCCAAGACCAATGCTATAGAAACCAAGACCAATGCTATAGAATCCAAGACCAATGCTATAGAAACCAAGACCAATGCTATAGAATCCAAGACCAATGCTATAGAAACCAAGACCAATGCTGTAGAAACCAAGACCAATGCTATAGAAAGCAGGACCAACTCTATGGAAACCAAGACCAATGCTATAGAAACCAGGACCAATGCTGTAGAAACCAAGACTGCAGTGAAGTCATTTTGCCGAGATCACAGAGAGAGAGAGTCACTGTCTGTATATCAGTAGCATTAGTTTTCAGCCTATTACTGTACATCTGACTGTGTGTGCACGTCTCTATGTTTGTGCAAGCCAGATTATGTACATCTGACTATGTGTGTGAATGTGTGCTTTATGTGTATTTAAGGAGGAACCGTTCTGTGTGTGTGTATGTGTATGTATAAAAAAAGTTATGTTTTATTGTCACACCAGACAGGGTGAAATGTGTTGTTTTACAGGGTGTGTGTGGGGGTGTGTGTGTTTTTATGCATGTATGCTTGTGTGCGTTTTTGTGTTTGTGTGTTTGCGTGTGTGTGTTTAGAGTTGTCTGTGTGTTTGTGTGTGTGTTTAGAGGTGTGTGTGTGTGTGTTTGTTAATGCGAGTTTGACTGTTTGTGTGTTTGTGTGTGTGTGTTTAGAGGTGTGTGTGTGTGTGTTTGTGTGTTTGTGTTTAGAGGTGTGTGTGTGTGTGTTTGTTAATGCGAGTTTGACTGTTTGTGTGCCAGTGTAAGATCCACTCATCCAGCATGGTGATTCAGAGCCTAGAGTATCCTAAGCATCCTAAGCAGCCAGCCTGCTGTTCCAGTGCCCCAGCCCGGCTTATGTAAAAGCAGAAGGGAGCTTTAGAGTGAAATTGAGAGCACATAACACATGCATAGGCATACAGCAACTTATCTGAGAGGAGAGAGAGGGAAGAACAGAGAGAGCAGAGAGGGGGAGAGCAAAGAGGGGGAGAGCAGAGAGGGGGAGAGCAGAGAGGGGGAGAGCAAAGAGGGGGGGAGGCAAAGAGGGGGAGAGCAGAGAGGGGGAGAGCAAAGAGGGGGGAGGGGGGAAAAGAGGGGGAGAGCAGAGAGGGGGAGAGCAAAGAGGGGGGGAGAGGGGGGAAAAGAGGGGGAGAGCAGAGAGGGGGAGAGCAGAGAGGGGGAGAGCAAAGAGGGAGAGCAGAGAGGGGGAGAGGGGGAGAGAGGGAGCTAAGAGGGGGAGAGAGGGGGGAAGAGGGGGAGAGAGGGAGGAAAGAGGGGGAGAGAGGGGGGGAAGAGGGAGAGAGAGGGGGGAGAGGGAGAGAGAGGGGTGAAAAGAGGGGGAGAGAGGGGTGAAAAGGGGGGAGAGAGGGGTGAAAAGAGGGGGGAGAGGGAGAAAGAGGGGTGAAAAGAGGGGGTAGAGGGTGAGAGAGGGGTCAAAAGAGGGGGGAGAGGGAGAAAGAGAGAAGACATGGAGGAGATAAAGTGAAGCAGGTACAGGTCAGGGAAATGGAGAAAAGAGAGAAATGAGAGCTAGAGAAAAGAAAGTGGAAAAGGACAGGAAGTGTAGGAAGGAGAGGGAGAGAGAGAGAGAGAGGGAGAGAGAGAGAGAGAGGGAGAGAGAGAGAGAGAGAGAGAGAGAGAGAGAGAGAGAGAGAGAGCGAGAGAGAGAGAGAGAGGGAGAGAGAGAGAGAGAGAGAGAGAGGGAGCATGAGACAGAGGGAGCGAGAGAAAGAGAGAGAGAGAGAGAGGGAGAGAGAGGGAGAGAGAGAGAGAGAGGGAGAGAGAGAGAGGGAGAGAGAGAGAGAGAGAGAGAGAGAGAGAGAGAGCGAGAGAGAGAGAGAGAGGGAGAGAGAGAGAGAGAGAGAGAGAGGGAGCATGAGACAGAGGGAGCGAGAGAAAGAAAGAGAGAGAGAGAGAGAGAGAGGGAGCATGAGACAGAGGGAGCGAGAGAAAGAGAGAGAGGGAGCATGAGACAGAGGGAGCGAGAGAAAGAGAGAGAGGGAGCATGAGACAGAGGGAGCGAGAGAAAGAGAGTGAGAGTGAGAGAGAGAGAGGGAGCATGAGACAGAGGGAGCGAGAGAAAGAGAGAGAGAGTGAGAGAGAGAGAGGGAGCATGAGACAGAGGGAGTGAGAGAAAGAGAGAGAGAGCGAGAGAGAGAGAGAGAGGGAGCATGAGACAGAGGGAGCGAGAGAAAGAGAGAGAGAGCGAGAGCGTTTGGGTGTGTGTGTGTGTGTGTGGGGCTCCAGATAATAGTAGAATAGAGATAATGGTCTACTCTCCCAACGGGGTGCTTGTTTGGCCTTCTTCACAACCACATGCACCATGTTGCTTAAAACACACAAAAAGATCACCTAATGTGCTCTCCTTTCTCTTCCCTCGCCCTCTCTCTCCTCTCATTCCACTCTCATCCTCCCTCCTCGCCCTTAGCTTCTGGGCTTCCCAGACTACTCAACCATTGCCCTTAGCGTCTGGGCTTCCCAGACTACTCAACCATTGCCCTTAGCGTCTGGGCTTCCCAGACTACTCAACCATTGCCCTTAGCGTCTGGGCTTCCCAGACTACTCAACCATTGCCCTTAGCTTCTGGGCTTCCCAGACTACTCAACCATTGCCCTTAGCTTCTGGGCTTCCCAGACTACTCAACCATTGCCCTTAGCTTCTGGGCTTCCCAGACTACTCAACCATTGCCCTTAGCTTCTGGGCTTCCCAGACTACTCAACCATTGCCCTTAGCTTCTGGGCTTCCCAGACTACTCAACCATTGCCCTTAGCTTTTGGGCTTCCCAGACTACTCAACCATTACCCTTAGCTTCTGGGCTTCCCAGACTACTCAACCATTGCCCTTAGCTTCTGGGCTTCCCAGACTACTCAACCATTGCCCTTAGCTTCTGGGCTTCCCAGACTACTCAACCATTGCCCTTAGCTTCTGGGCTTCCCAGACTACTCAACCATTGCCCTTAGCTTTTGGGCTTCCCAGACTACTCAACCATTACCCTTAGCTTCTGGGCTTCCCAGACTACTCAACCATTGCCCTTAGCTTCTGGGCTTCCCAGACTACTCAACCATTGCCCTTAGCTTCTGGGCTTCCCAGACTACTCAACCATTGCCCTTAGCTTCTGGGCTTCCCAGACTACTCAACCATTGCTATGTCTGATAGTTTCGAGGTGGAAAAGACCTTGTTCACTGATAACCTACAGAATGGAATACTCCTCAGATCCACTGTCACCTGATTAGGAAGAGAAATGAGAGAGCTAGACAATGGAGGAAGGGAGCACAGGGAGAACATTGGCCCAGTTACAACAAACAAATAGTGAGTAAAGTAAACAGAGGTACGGTAATGACGGTCCCGGCACAAAATGACTACTGCGCGTGTTGAGTGTTTTGAATCTGATGGGAAGTGCTACATACTGTATCTATCCACTATGGCCAACCTGTTACGAACACAGATTGTGTTACTGTATGCGTCATTCAAGGTTGGCGTTGGATGGAGTGGGGTTCAGTGGGTTCACTGGAGTCACTGGTAAACTTACTGAAAGGTCATTGGGTTGATGACCCATTGGATCATAGGAAGCTAAGACGATTTGAGCCACACATCAGTCAGCAATTCAAATCATAAATAACGATCCCCTTTGTATAATGCACACACATACATGCACACGCACACGCACAAACACACACGGACGCACAGACACACACACACAGACAGACACACACTCATTAACTATTATTAAATGTTAATACCCTGGGCTTGTAGAAGGGGTGAAGGGACGGATGGAGGTATGGAGGGAGGGATGGAGGTATGGAGGGAGGGATGGAGGTATGGAGGGAGGGATGGAGGTATGGAGGGGGGGATGGAGGTATGGAGGGAGGTATGGAGGGAGGGATGGAGGTATGGAGGGAGGGATGGAGGTATGGAGGGGGGGTGGAGGTATGGAGGGAGGGATGGAGGTATGGAGGGAGGGATGGAGGTATGGAGGGGGGGTGGAGGTATGGAGGGAGGGATGGAGGTATGGAGGGAGGGATGGAGGTATGGAGGGAGGGATGGAGGTATGGAGGGAGGGATGGAGGTATGGAGGGAGGGATGAAGGTATGGAAGGGGGGGATGGAGGTATGGAGGGAGGGAGGGATGGAGGTATGGAAGGGGGGGATGGAGGTATGGAGGGAGGGATGGAGGTATGGAGGGAGGGATGGAGGTATGGAGGGGGGGTGGAGGTATGGATGGAGGGATGGAGGAGGGATGGATGGATGGAGGGAGTGATGGATGTATAGAGGGATGGAGGGATGGATGGATGGAGGGAGTGATGGATGGATGGATGGATGGATGGATGAGGGAGTGATGGATGTATAGAGGGATGGAGGTATGGAGGGAGGGAGGGAGGGAGGGAGGGAGGGAGGGAGGGAGGGAGGGAGGGAGGGAGGGAGGGAGGGAGGGATGGATGTATAGAGGGACGGAGGGATGGAGGGAGGTATAGAGGGATGGATGGATGGAGCGATGGATGTATAGAGGGACAGAGGGACGGAGGGAGGTATAGAGGGACGGAGGGATGGAGGGAGGTATAGAGGGATGGATGTATAGAGGGACAGAGGGACGGAGGGAGGTATAGAGGGACGGAGGGATGGAGGGAGGTATAGAGGGATGGATGGATGGAGGGATGGATGTATATAGGGACAGAGGGACGGAGGAAGGTATAGAGGGACGGAGGGACGGAGGGAGGTATAGAGGGATGGAGGGAGGTATAGAGGGATGGATGGATGGAGGGATGGATGTATAGAGGGACAGAGGGACGGAGGGAGGTATAGAGGGACGGAGGGACGGAGGGAGGTATAGAGGGATGGAGGGAGGTATAGAGGGACCGAGGGATGGAGGGAGGTATAGAGGGATGGAGGGAGGTATAGAGGGATGGAGGGAGGTATAGAGGGATGGAGGGAGGTATAGAGGGACCGAGGGATGGAGGGAGGTATAGAGGGATGGAGGGAGGTATAGAGGGACCGAGGGATGGAGGGAGGTATAGAGGGATGGAGGGAGGTATAGAGGGACCGAGGGATGGAGGGAGGTATAGAGGGATGGAGGGAGGTATAGAGGGACCGAGGGATGGAGGGAGGTATAGAGGGACGGATGGAGGTATAGAGGGATGGAGGGAGGTATAGAGGGATGGAGGGAGGTATAGAGGGATGGATGGAGGTATAGAGGGATGGATGGAGGTATAGAGGGATGGAGGGAGGTATAGAGGGATGGAGGGAGGTATAGAGGGACCGAGGGATGGAGGGAGGTATAGAGGGATGGAGGGAGGTATAGAGGGATGGAGGGAGGTATAGAGGGATGGAGGGAGGTATAGAGGGATGGAGGGAGGTATAGAGGGATGGAGGGAGGTATAGATGGATGGAGGGAGGTATAGAGGGATGGAGGGAGGTATAGAGGGATGGATGGAGGTATAGAGGGATGGATGGAGTTAATAACATATATTCATCTGCACAGAGCTCATGTGCGAAGGCTAGAATAAAATCTAGAGCCAGAGCGGAACGGAAAGAGCAGATAGCAGGTGAAGTCAATTATATACTGCTAACAGCCATTTGCGTGGAAAGACACACACATACAGTGCATTCGGAAAGTATTGAGACCCCTAGACATTTTCCACATGTTGTTACGTTACAGCCTTATTCTAAAATGGATCTAAAAAAAATCTCATCAATCTACACGCAATAGGCCATAATGACAAAGCAAAAACAGGTTTATAGACATTTTTTAAATAACACATTATTTACATAAGTATTCAGACCCTTTACTCAGTACTTGAAGCCCCTTGGGCAGTGATTACAACCTCGAGTCTTCTTGGGTACGACGCTACAAGCTTGGCCCACCTGTATTTGGGGAGTTTCTCCAATTCTCCCATTCTTCTCTGCAGATCCTCTCAAGCTCTGTAAGGTTTGGTGGGGAGCATTGCTGCACAGCTATTTTCAGGTCTCTCCAGAGATGTTTGATCGGGTTCAAGTCCCGCTCTGGCTGGGCCACTCAAGGACATTCAGAGACTTGTCCCGAAGCCACTCCTGCTTTGTTTTGGCTGTGTGCTTAGGGTCATTGTCCTGTTGGAAGGTGAACCTTGGCCCCAGTCCTGAGGTCCTGAGAGCTCTGGAGCAGGTTTTCATCAAGGATCTCTCTGTACTTTGCTTCGTTTATCGTTCCCTCGATACTAACTAGTCTCCCAGTCCCTGCTGCTGAAAAACATTCTCACAGAGTGATGCCTCTACCACAATGCGTCACTGTAGGGATGGTGCCAGGTTTCCTCCAGATGTGATGCTTGGCATTCAGGGCAAATAGTTCAATATTGGTTTCATCGGACCAAACAATCTTGTACCAGACAATCGTGTACCTTTAGGTACCTTTTGGCAAACTCCAAGCTGGCTGTCATGGGCCTTTTACTGAGGAGTGGCTTCCGCCTGGCCACTCTACCATAAAGGCCTGATTGGTGGAGAGCTGCAGAGATGGTTGTCCTTCTGGAAGGTTCTCCCATGTCCACAGATGAACTCTGGAGCATTGTCAGAGTGACCATCAGGTTATTGGTCACCTCCCTGACCAAGGACCTTCTCCTTCGATTTCTCAGTTTGGCCGGAAGGCCAGCTCTAGGAAGAGTCTTGGTGGTTCCAAACTTCTTCCATTCTAGAATGATGGAGGCCACTGTACTCTTGGGGACCTTCAGTGCTGCAAAAATGTTTTGGTACCCTTCCCCAGATCTATGCCTCGACACAAACCTGTCTCGGAGCTCTACAGACAATTCCTTCAACCTCATGGCTTGGTTTTTGCTCTGACACACTGTCAACTGTGGGACCTAATATAGACAGGTGTGTGCCTTTCCAAATAATGACCAATCAATTGAATTTACAACAGGTGGACTCCAATCAAGTTGTAGAAACATCTCAAGGATGATCAATGGAAACAGGATGCACCGGAGCTCAATTTCGAGACTCATAGCAAAGGGTCTGAACACTTATGTAAATAAGGTATTTCTGTTTTTACTTTTATTGCGTTTGAATTCTTTTTTAAAAACCTGTTTTCGCTTTGTCATTATGGTGTATTGTGATGTCATTATGGTGTATTGTGATGTCATTATGGGGTATTGTGTGTAGATTGATGAGAAAAAACATTTATTTAATCAATTTTAGAATAAGGTTGTAAAGTAACAACATGTGGAAAACATCAAGGGGTCTGAATACTTTCCGGATGCACTGCACATGCATAAATGCGTGCACACACACACACAAACACACAAACAAAGACACACACAAACACACAAACAAAGACACACACAAACACACAAACAAAGACACACACAAAGACACACACAAACACACAAACAAAGACACACACAAACACACAAACAAAGACACACACAAACACACAAACAAAGACACACACAAACACACAAACAAACACACACACACACAAACACACAAACAAACACACCCACAAACACACAAACAAAGACACACACAAACACACAAAAGCACACGGAAGCATGGAAGTACACACACACACACACACACACACACAGACACACACGTCACCTACCGTGACATCAAGCCCACGTGGCTGCATGCTGACATACTATACACACATAACACAAACCCACAGCCTGGAGCGAGCCTACAACATGAGTTGGATATGTGTCACGGTACCGGGTGGTGTGTTTAATCACATCCAGATAGCAGGTGTCCTGACCTGAGATGATACAATAATCACACAGCCTTTTTGACTTGTCTATTTAGCACCTTTTATCCCTCCCAGGATAACCGTATTACAGCAGGCAGCACAACAAAACCACACTCTGCATGTTCCACATTTCACAAAGCCACTATAGTGTACCAAGCTGTAAGGGGTAAGGGTTTTACACCCCTAGCCAGTCACTCACCAACGCATGTATACAAGGCACACGTGCACATGTCAGTACAGGAATGCACTCACAAGCATTCCCACACATGCTGATAAGTAAGTGATAGGGCGAAAACAAAAGCCTGCACAAAGCTCTCCAGCACCAAGGTTGATGTGACCAGTAGCGTATGCTAGACAGTATAGCACCTTATATACACACCACTGGTCAACAAACCTGAGTGTAGTGTAGTTTGGTGTGGTGTAATCACAGACACGCCGGGACTAAAGTCTAGTGGAATGGAGTCAGATGCTCTATTAAGTTCAGGGTGAGACGTGTTCGAAACTGTACTAAAGTGTCCAGTGAAGTAACCACTCCTCTAAACGGAAACTCTAGTTTCAGGCAAGTCTATGGGCGAAATGTCCCCTCCCAAGTCTATGGGCAAAATGTCCCCTCCCAAGTCTATGGGCGAAATGTCCCCTCCCAAGTCTATGGGCGAAATGTCCCCTCCCAAGTCTATGGGCGAAATGTCCCCTCCCAAGTCTATGGGCGAAATGTCCCCTCCCAAGTCTATGGGCGAAATGTCCCCTCCCAAGTCTATGGGCGAAATGTCCCCTCCCAAGTCTATGGGCAAAATGTCCCCTCCCAAGTCTATGGGCAAAATGTCCCCTCCCAAGTCTATGGGCGAAATGTCCCCTCCCAAGTCTATGGGCGAAATGTCCCCTCCCAAGTCTATGGGCGAAATGTCCCCTCCCAAGTCTATGGGCAAAATGTCCCCTCCCAAGTCTATGGGCAAAATGTCCCCTCCCTAGTCTATGGGCAAAATGTCCCCTCCCAAGTCTATGGGCAAAATGTCCCCTCCCAAGTCTATGGGCAAAATGTCCCCTTCCAAGTCTATGGGCAAAATGTCCCCTCCCAAGTCTATGGGCAAAAAGTCCCCTCCCAAGTCTATGGGCAAAATGTCCCCTCCCATTCCACATTCGAAAGATGTGAAATCATGATTTGTCCAAATGATCAGTGATAAAAACAAAGTTTGTTGTTTGTCTTCGCATCCCACAGTCTGTGGACAGATGCTACTTCTATTCATGTTAAATGAATCTGTCCACCAGAGATTAGGTATGGAAGTACGGGAAAAGGATTCTGGGCCAGGTGTCACACCGTACTTCCTGCTTCCCATTAGCAACCGTCCTGTCAATCGCACACACGCTCTGGTCCACATCCTGCTCACTGCTCATAACTCATAGTGTCAGTACGCTGCACGCCAGAGACCGACAGGAATACGAATTGGACACTCACTTTCACTCCATCCTTGCAATTATATCAAAGAGAGGCTGCCCCAGTTGACATAAATATGCATGCTCCCACATAGACAGACACTCACACACAACTTCCTGTTGAGGATTTATGTGCTAGCAGGACATTTCCTGTGACTGCAAGCTGACAGGCTACAGGTCTTCCCAGCTCGACCTCTTACAGTGCACAGTGCCTGCTATGTTCCTATGGATACATACAGTACTGTACAGTGGTGGAGACTAAGGGCAATAGCCTCCTGAGTATTGCAGTGTGCACACACACGTACGTACACATGCACAAACACACACGCACGTACACATGCACAAACACACACGCACATTGATTGCTGAACTGGGACATCCTCAAAGGCAGTGTTATACATTATTAACTCATGTCGGATGTGGGCTGTCGCTCTGGGTTTCAAACTCTGGACTGACAAAAGCACTGCTGCTCGCCTCTGGCCACACACACACACACACACACACACACACACACACACACACACACACACACACACACACACACACACACACACACAAACGCCAGCCTGCCCACACCTTGCCTCTGGCAACCTTCACAGGAAACCTATCAGCCAATTAAAACTGGTTTCTCCAACTGGAGCACGGCAATTAAACTGGCTCAGTTCACAGCCTCCAACCCTCCCTCTATCATGCCCTCCTTCCACCCCCTCTCCTCTTCTCCTGTTCTACCTCCTCTCCTCTTCTCCTGTTCTACCTCCTCTCCTCTTCTCCTGTTCTACCTCCTCTCCTCTTCTCCTGTTCTACCTCCTCTCCTCTTCTCCTGTTCTACCTCCTCTCCTCTTCTCCTGTTCTACCCCCTCTCCTCTTCTCCTGTTCCACCTCCTCTCCTCTTCTCCTGTTCTACCCCTCTCCTCTTCTCCTGTTCTACCTCCTCTCCTCTTCTCCTGCTCCACCTCCTCTCCTCTTCTCCTGTTCTACCTTCTCTCCTCTTCTCCTGTTTCACCTCCTCTCCTCTTCTCCTGTTCTACCTCCTCTCCTCTTCTCCTGTTCTACCCCTTCTCCTCTTCTCCTCTTCCACCCCCTCTCCTCTTCTCCTGTTCTACCCCCTCTCCTCTTCTCCTGTTCTACCCCCTCTCCTCTTCTAGTGTTCTACCACCTCTCCTCTTCTCCTGTTCTACCCCTTCTCCTCTTCCACCCCCTCTCCTCTTCTCCTGTTCTACCCCCTCTCCTCTTCTAGTGTTCTACTCCCTCTCCTCTTCTCCTGTTCTACCTCTTCTCCTCTTCCACCCCCTCTCCTCTTCTCCTGTTCTACCCCTTCTCCTCTTCCACCCCCTCTCCTCTTCTCCTGTTCTATCCCCTCTCCTGTTCTACCTCCTCTCCTCTTCTCCTCTTCCACCCCTCTACTCTTCTCCTCTTTCTCTCTACACCCCCCTCCTCTCACACCCCCCTCACATAATTATCTTTATTCTCATTATTATTCTCATTATTATAATTCTCATTATTATAATTCTCATTATTCTCATTATTATAATTCTCATTATTATTATTCTCATTATTCTCATTATTGTTATTATCATTATTATCATTCTCATTATTATTATTATTCTCATTCTCACTATTTTCACTATTATCATTATTGTTATTATCATTATTATTATCATTTATAGTATTATCATTATAAGTATCATTATGATTATTGATTATTATTATCATTATCATTATTATTATTGTTGTAATTATTATTATCATTATCAGTGTTATTATTATTATTGTAATTATTAGCATTATTAGTATTATCATGATTATCATTATTATTATTGTCATTATTATTATTATTATTATTGTAATTATTATTATTATTGGTATTATTATTATTATCATTATTATTATTGTAATTGTTGTCATTATTATTATTATCATTATTATTATCATTATTATTATTACTAGTAGTAGTATTATCATTATTATTATCATTATTACCATCATTATTATTATCATTATTATCATTATTATTATCATTATCATTATTATCATTATTATTATCATTATCATTATTATCATTATTATCATTATTATTATTATTATCATCCCTTTATTTCTCCCAGACAATCTCTCTTGTCATTAAGAGTATTATACTGTCAGATACTGTAGGCTGTGCTAGGGCACGGTAATGTTAACATTGCTATATCATCATTATCTAGATGTGAGTAGTGATCAGGCCTATCCCTGTCTGTGCTGTAGAGACTAGGGCTCATCACTACTCACATAGGAGCAATAAGGAAGATATCTGTCTATCTCTGTCTGTGCTGTAGAGACTAGGGCTCATCACTACTCACATAGGGGCAATAAGGAAGATATCTGTCTACGGAAGAGGGTAATGTAACTCTGTGAGATAGAAGGGGTTTGTAGATAGCTCTCCTTGGGACACTCAGCAGTTGGAGAGGGGTATTATTTAGGCCATTAAGGGGGGTACGTAGTCATAAGAGGGGGATACTGCACTGTACTGAGCAGACTGCCACAGACATCCCATAATATGGTCACCCCTAACAACACTCCGTCAGCAGTACTGTGTGACAGATGTCCTGTCCTGCCACTGGGCTCTGTCTCTCTCTGCTTTGTCTGAAGGCCTGATCTGACAAGGATTCATCTCTACACCCAGATTAGACAGCTCTCATCTCGTCTCGTCTGATCCATGTGTGTGTGTGTGTGTGTGTGTGTGTGTGTCAGAGCTCAGGGTCTGCCCTACAGTACCTTCACACAGTCATGCAAGCCTGGTTATGAAATAAATAATCTCTTTTTGAAGACATGACAGACAGAGAGAATGTCTAAGGCCAGATCTTCCACCTGAAAGTAACCTGAAGTCAATTTGGAGGACAATTCCATTTCAATTGAACTCCTGTCAGTTGAAATATACATGGAATTTCACTGCAGGAGTGATATTCGATTCCTGAATTGACAGGAATGGAATGAAATTGACCTCTAACTCTGTTAGTGTAAACAGTCTGCTAATTAAGAGTATATTAATATTTGATAGATAACATCTATGAGTGATTTGCAGTTTGATGACAGGTGGTTCTAGTGATGCTTGAGTGGAAGTGAGGGTTTAGCAGAGTGGAGTTAATAACTTAGAAGGGTATTCGCAGTCCTAACTTAGACCGTGCTTCCTGGGCTAATCACTGTGAATATGACTCACATAACAAGGCAGTTATCGGCACGTACACACTGCATCTAAACACACTGCCTGTTGCAGAGTCAGCCCACTCCTGATGCATGTGGAGCATCATCAGCTTTTAAAAATAGAGATGTGATTAATCAACTCTACAATTGATTAAATTAAAAGCTGTTTCTTTAGGGGTCGTTCATTATCATTATCATTATCATTATCCCTATCGGAACAGCTGTGATAGGATTACATTCTGAACACGGGCCTCGCATTGACTTGCCGTTACACCTGGTATTAAAATGCGTGCACATTGGCCTGAATTGTGTCTGCATTGTGTTCGGATCTCACTTTTCTCTCCCATTTATGCTAATTCATTCATTTTTTTTCAAGGGTCCATTATTTTGTCATTTCCATCTTATAGACCAGGGATGGGCCAATGGCGGTCCGCGGTCCATTTTTTTGAGGGGGGGGGGGGGGCGGACTAGACTATCGCCTGGTCATTTTGACTCCAGAGGCATATTTTTGATTAAAGTCCAACCAAATGTATTTTATTAAATTCTTCAAACTGTTCATGACTTTGTCAATCAACTTGTTCTTAATGACTTAAAAATCCTTGTTTAATTTTTCTGTATCAGCCAAACCTAATCTCGCCTGTAGTAGTTTGATAAATAAGACCTTTATTTTAAATCAGGTTTCTCTGGAGGCGTCATTACAAGTTACCTATACCACCAGAGGGTCAATGATTATTACCAAATAGACGGATCACCTTAGATATATGCGTAGTTGCTCATTGAAGTCTGTCAGTGGTATGAATTCTTGGTAAAACTGTAATACATTAACGAATGTCCACATAGTGCTCAGTGGCGTACCTTACTTTCGCAAGCAGGTTTTCAACAAGGATCTCTCTGTACTTTGCTCGGTTCACCTTTCATTCGATCCTGACTAGTCTCCCAGTCTCTGCCGCTGAAAAACACCCCCGTTTTATGATGCTGGCATCACCAAGCTTCACCGTAGGGATGGTGCCAGGTTTCCTCCAGATGTGACGCTTGGCATTCAGGACAAAGAGTTCCATCTTGGTTTCTCATGGCATGGGAGTCCTTTAGGTGACTTTTGGCAAACTGCAAGCGGGCTTCCGTCTGGCCACTCTACAACATAGGCCTGATTCAGTATGTTTTGCCCGTGTATCTGATGCTGTCTGGATCAAAAGAGTATGACATGTTGTCGCTGTAGCATTTGATTGATTGATACCAGCAAGCATTTGGCCTCCCTTTATAAAAAAAAAAAATATTAAAGAATTAGCCAATCAGCATCCAATCAGAACTCAATTGTGGGTGGTCCTTCACAGCAAAACGCCCCCCAAAGTAGGCCAGTTTGGATTTGGCTTCACCCCAATCAAATCACATCCTAAGCAAAACGTCATTTTAGTTTCTGGTCTGCTTGTGTTGATGTCCTGCAGTAGCTAGCTTTCTAGATGGTCCCTTTCCTAGGCCATGGATGGAGATGGGAATTTCGACTTGTGGTTTTGACTTAATTCTCTGAACAGGCCAATTATTATGACGGCGATTCTGATCTAACCATAAATTAATATGTTGGCCTGAGACGATTGATGTTCGATATGTAGCCTAGATGGAGCCTTTTTAGGCTCACGTTAACTAGCTAGCTAAATTAGCTGGTTCTTTGTTGCCCATGCGAGGAAGTTAGGCTAGCAAGCATTGTAGCTAAGTTATCTATGACAACAAAAACTAAAAGCATACTGTATGACAGAGCCATAGACCGTTTATGCCAACAATGAAAGAGAGGAGGATGGCATTGGCATTCAACTAGTCTACAAGTAGAGTCCAAATTGTTTTTTATATTTGCGCACACACACACACACGCACGCATGGACGGACGGACGGACAGACAGAAATCAGTACGGAACAGCCACATGATATTTAGCAACATTGATTGGACTAAATTATTTTGGTATCTTTAAGTTTATTTTCAGTGTATCAAACTAAGCATACTGTATATAGCCGTGTTGATTTGACAATGTTTCAGTTGATATGGCTGCTCCTGTTGTCTTTGTGCTGACTTGAAGTAACTCAGTGGTTCTAAATCAGTAGTTGTTTAGTAAATTGTTAACCACATTAACTTGCTTTACCAAGTTGCAGGTAATATACTGTAACTGTTTGTTACATGCAATATTTTATTTGTAGGATTTACCAGACAGATGTTGTTCTCTGGTTTTGTGATGAAACAAACATATGTGTAGTTGAATTTATTCCACCACTGTGTGACTGTTGTCTTGTTGTTGTCAAGGCCTTATTGTTTATCACGGTGGCGTGTGAACGAATGGGTTACAGAGCAAACAACACAACCTAAGTTGTAATATGTATCTGTTACTGGCTTGGCTTGGTTTCCTCCGTGATTTTACCCACGCCTGCTCCCATTGTTCCACCAGCAGAAATTATAATTCTGGCTGTTGGGTGAGTAAATAAAGAGAACTAGAGACATATTTGTTTTCTCTCGCCTCTGGAAATTGGATGTACTTGTAGAGTATATTGTTCCAAACAATATGTCATAATATTTTTAATGTTAAATAAATTAATGTGAACATTTGTATTTCAGAATCTGGACATACTCCACATGTTAAAGCACACTATAAGGTGTATAATGACTCCACATGTTAAAGCACACTATAAGGTGTATAATGACTCCACATGTTAAAGCACACTATAAGGTGTAGAATGACTCCTCATGTTAAAGCACACTATAAGGTGTATAATGACTCCACATGTTAAAGCACACTATAAGTTGTAGAATGACTCCTCATGTTAAAGCACACTATAAGGTGTATAATGACTCCACATGTTAAAGCACACTATAAGGAGTAGAATGACTCCTCATGTTAAAGCACACTATAAGGTGTAGAATGACTCCTCATGTTAAAGCACACTATAAGGCAGGGGTGTCAAAGTCAAATGGACGGAGGGCCAAATAAAAAAATCAGCTACAAGACGAGGGCCGGACTGTTCGAATGTTCATTGAAAAATTTTTAAATGACGCATATAGTCTAGTGAACCTAATTGAACCTACTGAAAACCTAACAAATATATTACAATATGATCAGATAAATAAAGCAATATTTTCTTATGGCTCTGTCAGTAATCTTTAATTTTCAACAGACACAAAAGACAAATTTCCTTTATATAAATATCCCCATAACATGAACATTAAATGAAAGAAACCGGTATTCAAGGCACCATCAGTAGACTATATTTTCTATTTTAGCAAAAGTGGGCTAAATTTACTTCAAAGAAAAAACAATAATAGCAATTTTCTATCATCCACTCAACTGAAATATTTTTAAAATATAATTGGATTGAAATACAAAAAAATAAAGTGCAAAAATCTATTAATCAAAAACAACACTTTGTTTAAGGAGAAGTAACATGCAGTGAAAACAAATATTAAATTTTAACTTTTAAACTTGAACTGAGTAAAAACTCTAAATATGTGATTGCACAGTAATGTTCACTTGTTTGAGGTTGAGGGTGATACTTGGTGGTGTCCCATCTTTTCCACAAGTTCATCAATGTTCGGGGTAAGGCTCTGAGCTGAAGAAATCCTCAGAATTGAGTGGAGGTGTTCAGCAGTAAGTCGACTTCTGTGTGATGTTTTGTTCAGGTTCATCAAAGAAAACAGTTGTTCACACAGGTATGTGCTGCCAAACATAGACAACGTTTGAGCAGCCTGGATGCGCAGCTGGGGCATTGTGCCGGGGAGGAAACGGGCGAACTCCGCAGCACCCACTGCCGCATATTTTGCCCTCAGTGCATCATTGCATTGGAGGTCAATCAACTCCATTTGGAGGTTTGGTGGTGAGCTTTCCACGTCAACAGCAAATGGGTTACCGAGCAGTTCCAACCTGCTTTTTTGTGCTTCAAAGTCAGCAAATCGGCGTCGAAAGTCAGCGGCAAGCATACCTATTTTATCAGCCAACTGTGTGCTCGGGAACGCACTGGTAGAGAGCTTCTCTTTCATGGTCTGGCAGCTGGGAAAGTGGCTCAAATTTTCTTTCCGCATCTGCGTCTCCCACAGAGTCAGTTTGGTTTTAAATGCCTTCACTGTACTGTACATATCAGAGATGACACGATCCCGACCCTGCAGCTGCAAGTTTATTGCATTCAGATGACTCGTAATGTCACACAGAAAAGCCATTTCACACAGAAACATTTCGTCTCGGAGTTGTGTTGTGTCTTTCCCTTTGCTGTCCAAGAACAGACAAATCTCCTCACGAAGCTCGAAACATCTTTGAAGCACCTTTCCCTGGCTTAGCCATCGCACCTCTGTGTGATAAGGCAAATCACCATGCTCCGTTTCTAACTCCGTCAGAAATGCCTTGAACTGGCGGTGATTCAAACCTTTGGCTCTGATAAAGTTAACTGTGCGCGTGATGATGCTCATTACATGCTCCATTTTCAAGGCTTTACCGCACAACGCTTCCTGGTGTATGATACAATGATAAGCTGTCAGCTCACCTGTCGCGTTTTCCTCTTGCATCTTTTCCCGTATCTTCGCCACCAGTCCGCTCCTGTGTCCACACATCGCAGGTGCTCCGTCGGTTGTCAAACCCACGAGTTTTTCCCAAGGCAGCTCCATCTCATTTACACATCTTGACACCTCTTCATACAAATCATGCCCCGTAGTTGTGCCATGCATAGGACGTAAAGCCAAAAACTCCTCTGTCACGCTTAGGTTGGAGTCCACTCCGCGGATGAAAATTGACAACTGGGCAATGTCAGAAATGTCGGTGCTCTCATCCACAGCCAAGGAATATGCAATAAAATCTTTTCCCTTTTTCACAAGCTGCTCTTTTAGATTGATGGACAACTGGTCTACTCTCTCGGCAATGGTGTTTCTGCTCAGACTCACATTTAAAAAGAGTTGCCTTTTTTCTGGGCAAACTTCGTCACAAACTTTAATCATGCAGTTTTTGATGAAATCCCCCTCCGTAAATGGCCGGGCTGATTTAGCGATCTCTTCTGCCAAAATAAAACTGGCCTTGACAGCAGCCTGGCCTTGTGATTTGGCTTTTTTGAACAGAGCCTGTCGAGATTTGAGGCCTCGTTTTAATTCCTCTGCCTTTTGTAGCCTTTGTTCCATGTCCATATTCTTGTTTTTGTCCGCGTGTTTCGTTTCATAATGTCGTCTCAGATTATACTCTTTCAGTACCGCCACACTTTCTCCACACAGAAGACACACAGGTTTTCCAGCTACCTTCGTGAACATATACTCCGACTCCCACCTTGTTTGAAACCCCCGGTTCTCAGTATCCACCTTCCGTTTTGCCATTTTTGATGGGTATCTGAAAGTTAATTTTACTGTGATGCTGACGACTGCTGTGCCAATAAATATTGAAATGAAGCAGCCTACTGCTCGGTGCGTCACCTTTGCATTGTGGGAAATGTAGTATTGGTGCGTGTAAAAGATCTGCGGGCTGCCGGCTTGCTGCGGGCCGGTTCTAATAATAAATCAAGATCATCCCAGGGGCCGTAAAAAACCTTCTTGCGGGCCGGATGTGGCCCGCGGGCCTTGACTCTGACATATGTGCTATAAGGAGTAGAATGACTCCACATGTTAAAACACACTATAAGGAGTAGAATGACTCCACATGTTAAAGCACACTATAAGGTGTATAATGACTCCACATGTTAAAACACACTATAAGGAGTAGAA
>NC_092151.1:86119038-86159038 GCF_045791955.1 Oncorhynchus clarkii lewisi | reverse complement strand
GAGAGAGAGAAAGAAAGAGACAGAGAGAGAGAGAGAGAGAGAGAGAGAGAGAGAGAGAGAGAAAGAGAGAGCACTCACTTAGAGCTGGACTGAGCTAACTGATCTTTCTCCACTTTTCTCGAACTTAAACTCTCTCACTTACTGGCTCACTCTCTCATTCTCCACCTTTCTAAATGACTGATTTCACAGCGCAGTGGTTCGGAGTTCTCTCTATCTCTCGCTCCTTTTTTTCGCACACTCTCTCTTCCTCGCTCTCTCGCTCCCTCTCTTCTCAGTCTGTAAATGACAGTGATTTCCCAGCGTGTTAGCGCTAGCATTTACAGCGTCAATGGCTAAATGACTGTAATTTCGATGTGCAGTGATTAGCTTCACTGCCTCCCATTCACACTAATGGCTGCCTCTCTCTCTCTCTCTCTCGCTCTCTTTCTTTCCCTCTCTCTCTCATTCACTTACACTCCTCACACTCCTCTTCTTGGTTGACACTCTCAATGACTGCCTTTCAGAACCTGCCTTGGTTCCACAGCTCCACTATTCCTATTCAATAATGGATTTTACAGGATTTAGCCCTAGTGATCAGAGCACCACAGGGCCCAGGCATGCATTGCTGTCCCTCAAGCCGACTGTGGCCACACCTCTCTGGGCTAACGGCCTCCGGATTTCCAGCCTGATCCGATGGGCCACGGAAGAGAGTTATTTTGGCATTACTCACGGATAAAGGCTCCACAAGAGGGATTTAGTTCAGCCGAGGGAATGATGAACGTTTTTTTTCTACGATTGTTTAAAGGTCAGCAACAGTAAAAGGATATGGTGCCAAGCTGAGGGGAGGCCTGAAAATGGAGCATGAACCAATCTGACTGTTAATTTGTTTCTAAGTAAAAGGACCCATGAGCACCGACATGTGAAGTTTATAGGAGCACATCAAAAATGAAAGCTAAGAGTTTATATTTTTATGGAAAATTAAGGCATGTATACATTTTTCTACCATTTTCCATCCTTAAATTAGGATTAAACAAAGGCTTTGATTTATGGTAAAACATATTGAAAAAGGGGTCTTAGCCAATTGAATTTGCGGTCTGTATATCTTATCATTTCATTTAGGATACCATCAACACCACAGGCCTTTTTGGGTTGGAGGGTTTGTATTTTGTCCTGTAGTTCATTCAATGTAATTGGAGAATCCAGTGGGTTCTGGTAGTCTTTAATAGTTGATTCTAAGATTTGTATTTGATCATGTGTATGTTTTTGCTGTTTGTTCTTTGTTATAGGGCCAAAAAGATTGGAGAAGTGGTTTATCCATACATCTCTATTTTGGATAGATTACTCTTCATGTTGTTGTTTAATATTTTACAATTTTCCCAGAAGTGGTTCGATTCTATGGATTCTTCAATTCCATTGAGCTGATTTCAGACGTGATGTTTTTACTCAGTGTATTTCTGTACTGTTGTAATGTTTCACCATAGTGAAGGTGAAGGCTCAGGTTTTCTGTTTCTCTGTGTTTTTGGTTGGATATGTTTCTCAAATTCTTTCTTAGGTTTTTGCATTCTTCATCAAACCATTTGTCATTGTTGTTCATTTTCTTACGTTGTCTTCTTGAAATTGTTTGATTTGATAGGGAAGCTGAAAGGTCAAATATACTGTTTAGGTTTCCTACTGCCAAGTTTACAACTTCACTATTGCAGTAAAACCTTTTCTACACTACTTCCCTTCCGTCTATAGCATTTCTTAACAGTATACAGTTTGTTCGGCTTTGATGTCTCATGATTCAGTATTGCTCTGACCACATTGTGATTTTGCTGTGATCTGATAGGGTTGTCAGCGGGCTTACTGTGAACACTCTAAGATGCTCTGGGTTGCAGTTGGTGATAAAGTAATCTATAGCACTTCTGCCAAGGGATGGGCTGTAGGTGTACCTACCGTAGTCCCCTCGAAGCCTGCCACTGACTATGTACAGACCCAGCATGCGACAGAGTTGCAGGAGTTGTGACCCATTTCTGTTGGTTGTTTTGTCATAGTTGTGTCTAGGGGGGCATATTGGGGAGGGAATGCTGTCACCTCCAGGTAGTCGTTTGTCCCCCTGTGTGCTGAGGGTCAGGATCCTGTTCTGGTATTTAGGTCGCCACAGACTAGTACATTTCCCTGGGCCTGGAAATGTTTGATCTCTCCCTCGAGGATGGAGAAGCTGTCATTGTTAAAGTATGGGGATTCTATTGGGGGATATAGAGCACACATTTTTCTCTGTTGAGATAATTTCCTTATTTATTTCTAGCCAGATGTAAAATGGGTTAGGTCTGCTCTATATGAAATTGGCATACCCCCTGAGTCACTTCTCTGTTTCACACCTGGTAGTTTGGTGGATAAGACTACCAGCTCTCTGTAACCTAGAGGGCAACCAGTGGGCCCATCTCCTCTATACCATGTTCCTTGTAGGATGACAATGTCTGCATTTCCAATTTATTTGATGAAGTCTGGGTTCCCGCTCTTTAGGTCAAAGGCAGATGACCTCAGACCTTGAGCATCCAGGGAGGAAATAGTAAAAGCTTTGTGTTCCATAGTGTCTAGTGTTGTTTTTGTGTGGTTTAGGCCCGGACCATCACAGAACCCCTAGGGAGGTGATTATGGGTATGAACATTAAAACATTCAACTAAATTGGGACGTTAACATTAATAAAAATCCCTAACCAAAAAAACGTTTTTTTTTCTTTCTTACACTAAATTTGAATCACAGTGCAGTTATCTCAAAACTTCCACTAACAGGTCCCGATTATCATCATACATCATTTCATTTTATTTTTTACAAATACCGAACGCGACAATGTTGTAATGTTAGTAGAAGATGAGCATCTTTCAAGGTATATAAAGCGCTCCACACGTCATCGTAGTTCATTTGGAAAAATGGCAGAAAAAGGCAAACGACAGCAGAGAACAGCCTGCAACAGGACCACAATACGCAACAGGACCACAATACGCAACAGGACCACAATGCAACAGGACCACAATGCAACAGGACCACAATACGCAACAGGACCACAATACGCAACAGTACCACAATGCAACAGGACCACAATACACAACAGGACCACAATACGCAACAGGACCACAATGCAACAGGACCACAATACAACAGGACCACAATACGCAACAGGACCACAATGCAACAGGACCACAATACAACAGGACCACAATACAACAGGACCACAATACGCAACAGGACCACAATACGCAACAGGACCACAATACGCAACAGGACCACAATACGCAACAGGACCACAATACAACAGGACCACAATACGCAACAGGACCACAATACAACAGGACCACAATACAACAGGACCACAATACGCAACAGGACCACAATACAACAGGATCACAATACGCAACAGGACCACAATACGCAACAGGACCACAATGCAACAGGACCACAATACAACAGGACCACAATACGCAACAGGACCACAATGCAACAGGACCACAATACAACAGGACCACAATACAACAGGACCACAATACGCAACAGGACCACAATACGCAACAGGACCACAGTACGCAACAGGACCACAATACGCAACAGGACCACAATGCAACAGGACCACAATACGCAACAGGACCACAATACAACAGGACCACAATACAACAGGACCACAATACGCAACAGGACCACAATACGCAACAGGACCACAATACAACAGGACCACAATACAACAGGACCACAATACACAACAGGACCACAATACGCAACAGGACCACAATACGCAACAGGACCACAATACAACAGGACCACAATACAACAGGACCACAATACGCAACAGGACCACAATACGCAACAGGACCACAGTACGCAACAGGACCACAATACGCAACAGGACCACAATGCAACAGGACTACAATACGCAACAGGACCACAATACAACAGGACCACAATACAACAGGACTACAATACGCAACAGGACCACAATACAACAGGACCACAATACAACAGGACCACAATACAACAGGACCACAATACAACAGGACCACAATACGCAACAGGACCACAATACAACAGGACCACAATACGCAACAGGACCACAATACGCAACAGGACCACAATACGCAACAGGACCACAATACGCAACAGGACCACAATACAACAGGACCACAATACAACAGGACCACAATACAACAGGACCACAATACAACAGGACCACAATACAACAGGACCACAATACAACAGGACCACAATACGCAACAGTACCACAATACGCAACAGGACCACAATACGCAACAGGACCACAATACGCAACAGGACCACAATACAACAGGACCACAATACAACAGGACCACAATACGCAACAGGACCACAATACGCAACAGGACCACAGTACGCAACAGGACCACAATACGCAACAGGACCACAATGCAACAGGACTACAATACGCAACAGGACCACAATACAACAGGACCACAATACGCAACAGGACCACAATACGCAACAGGACCACAATACGCAACAGGACCACAATACAACAGGACCACAATACAACAGGACCACAATACAACAGGACCACAATACACAACAGGACCACAATACGCAACAGGATCACAATACAACAGGATCACAATACGCAACAGGACCACAATACACAACAGGACCACAATACAACAGGACCACAATACGCAACAAGACCACAATACAACAGGACCACAATACAACAGGACCACAATACAACAGGACCACAATACAACAGGACCACAATACAACAGGACCACAATACAACAGGACCACAATACAACAGGACCACAATACAACAGTACCACAATACGCAACAGGACCACAATACGCAACAGTACCACAATACGCAACAGGACCACAATACAACAGGACCACAATACAACAGGACCACAATACGCAACAGGACCACAATACAACAGGACCACAATACGCAACAGGACCACAATACGCAACAGGACCACAGTACGCAACAGGACCACAATACAACAGGACCACAATACGCAACAGGACCACAATACAACAGGACCACAATACGCAACAGGACCACAATACAACAGGACCACAATACAACAGGACCACAATACGCAACAGGACCACAATACAACAGGACCACAATACGCAACAGGACCACAATACGCAACAGGACCACAGTACGCAACAGGACCACAATACAACAGGACCACAATACGCAACAGGACCACAATACAACAGGACCACAATACGCAACAGGACCACAATACAACAGGACCACAATACAACAGGACCACAATACGCAACAGGACCACAATACAACAGGACCACAATACAACAGGACCACAATACAACAGGACCACAATACAACAGGACCACAATACAACAGGACCACAATACAACAGTACCACAATACGCAACAGGACCACAATACAACAGGACCACAATACGCAACAGGACCACAATACGCAACAGGACCACAATACGCAACAGGACCACAATACAACAGGACCACAATACAACAGGACCACAATACGCAACAGGACCACAATACAACAGGACCACAATACGCAACAGGACCACAGTACGCAACAGGACCACAATACAACAGGACCACAATACAACAGGACCACAATACACAACAGGACCACAATACAACAGGACCACAATACGCAACAGGACCACAATACGCAACAGGACCACAATACAACAGGACCACAATACAACAGGACCACAATACGCAACAGGACCACAATACGCAACAGGACCACAATACAACAGGACCACAATACAACAGGACCACAATACAACAGGACCACAATACGCAACAGGACCACAATACAACAGGATCACAATACGCAACAGGACCACAATACGCAACAGGACCACAATACAACAGGACCACAATACAACAGGACCACAATACAACAGGACCACAATACGCAACAGGACCACAATACACAACAGGACCACAATACAACAGGACCACAATACAACAGGACCACAATACACAACAGGACCACAATACAACAGGACCACAATACGCAACAGGACCACAATACGCAACAGGACCACAATACAACAGGACCACAATACAACAGGACCACAATACGCAACAGGACCACAATACGCAACAGGACCACAATACAACAGGACCACAATACAACAGGACCACAATACGCAACAGGACCACAATACAACAGGACCACAATACAACAGGACCACAATACGCAACAGGACCACAATACAACAGGACCACAATACAACAGGACCACAATACGCAACAGGACCACAATACGCAACAGGACCACAATACAACAGGACCACAATACGCAACAGGACCACAATACAACAGGACCACAATACAACAGGACCACAATACGCAACAGGACCACAATACAACAGGACCACAATACGCAACAGGACCACAGTACGCAACAGGACCACAATACAACAGGACCACAATACGCAACAGGACCACAATGCGCAACAGGACCACAATACAACAGGACCACAATACGCAACAGGACCACAATACAACAGGACCACAATACGCAACAGGACCACAATACAACAGGACCACAATACGCAACAGGACCACAATACAACAGGACCACAATACAACAGGACCACAATACAGGACCACAACAGGACCACAATACAACAGGACCACAATACGCAACAGGACCACAATACAACAGGACCACAATACAACAAGACCACAATACAACAGGACCACAATACAACAGGACCACAATACAACAGGATCACAATACAACAGGACCACAATACAACAGGATCACAATACGCAACAGGACCACAATACGCAACAGGACCACAATACAACAGGACCACAATACAACAGGACCACAATACAACAGGACCACAATACAACAGGACCACAATACAACAGGATCACAATACGCAACAGGACCACAATACGCAACAGGACCACAATACAACAGGACCACAATACGCAACAGGACCACAATACAACAGGACCACAATACAACAGGACCACAATACAACAGGACCACAATACAACAGGACCACAATACAACAGGACCACAATACGCAACAGGACCACAATACAACAGGACCACAATACGCAACAGGACCACAATATGCAACAAGACCACAATACAACAGTACCACAATACAACAGGACCACAATACAACAGGACCACAATACGCAACAGGACCACAATACAACAGGACCACAATACGCAACAGGACCACAACGCAACAGGACCACAATACGCAACAGGACCACAATACAACAGGACCACAATACGCAACAGGACCACAATACAACAGGACCACAATACGCAACAGGACCACAATACAACAGGACCACAATACACAACAGGACCACAATACGCAACAGGACCACAATACAACAGGACCACAATACGCAACAGGACCACAATACAACAGGACCACAATACGCAACAGGACCACAACGCAACAGGACCACAATACGCAACAGGACCACAATACAACAGGACCACAATACGCAACAGGACCACAACGCAACAGGACCACAATACGCAACAGGACCACAATACAACAGGACCACAATACGCAACAGGACCACAATACAACAGGACCACAATACGCAACAGGACCACAATACAACAGGACCACAATACAACAGGACCACAATACAACAGGACCACAATACAACAGGACCACAATACGCAACAGGACCACAATACGCAACAGGACCACAATACGCAACAGGACCACAATACAACAGGACCACAATACAACAGGACCACAATACACAACAGGACCACAATACGCAACAGGACCACAATACGCAACAGGACCACAATACGCAACAGGACCACAATACGCAACAGGACCACAATACGCAACAAGACCACAATACAACAGGACCACAATACGCAACAGGACCACAATACAACAGGACCACAATACGCAACAGGACCACAATACAACAGGACCACAATACGCAACAGGACCACAATACAACAGGACCACAATACGCAACAGGACCACAATACGCAACAAGACCACAATAAGCAACAAGACCACAATACAACAGGACCACAATACAACAGGACCACAATACAACAGGACCACAATACAACAGGACCACAATACGCAACAGGACCACAATACGCAACAGGACCACAATACGCAACAGGACCACAATACAACAGGACCACAATACAACAGGACCACAATACGCAACAGGACCACAATACGCAACAGGACCACAATATGCAACAAGACCACAACACGCAACAGGACCACAATACGCAACAGGACCACAATACAACAGGACCACAATACGCAACAAGACCACAACGCAACAGGACCACAATACGCAACAAGACCACAATACAACAGGACCACAATACAACAGGACCACAATACGCAACAGGACCACAATACGCAACAGGACCACAATATGCAACAGGTCCACAATACGCAACAGGACCACAATACGCAACAGGACCACAATACGCAACAGGACCACAATACAACAGGACCACAATACGCAACAGGACCACAATACGCAACAGGACCACAATACGCAACAGGACTACAATACGCAACAGGACCACAATACGCAACAGGACCACAATACGCAACAAGACCACAATACGCAACAGGACCACAATACGCAACAGGACCACAATACGCAACAGGACCACAATACAACAGGACCACAATACGCAACAGGTCCATATTCTGCATAGTGAATTCACAAGGAATGTTAAGAATTTGTTCTTATAATTCTAAAGGAAAACAGTTTAAACTTGAAGAAAATGTTTCCATTTGTCACATCCCTCGATAATAATAATTAAGAAGAGGACAGGAGTGTGTCTAGCTGGGAGACC
Organism: Oncorhynchus clarkii lewisi; assembly: GCF_045791955.1. NCBI lineage: Eukaryota > Metazoa > Chordata > Actinopteri > Salmoniformes > Salmonidae > Oncorhynchus > Oncorhynchus clarkii. The sequence goes on along the minus strand of NC_092151.1, from coordinate 86,150,207 downwards.
TCCTGGCCCTTTCTACTGGAGAGACAAGGGGATAGGAAGAAAGAAAGAGAAGGGAGAGAGAACGAGAGAGAGAGAGTGAGGGAGAGAGAGGGAGAGAGAGAGAGTGAGGGAGAGAGAGAGTGAGAGAGAGAGAGAGAGACAAGAGAAACAGAGATCCAGACAGAGAAACAGGGAAGATGGATCGAAATATGACTGTGAAAAGGCCCCAGCGGCCAAGCCAAAGCCCATGGTGCACCCCAGACCTGAAAGCTTGTGCTGGGCTGCAGAGAGCCAGATGTAGTGGGTGAGGCCCTGGCCACAAGCTCCATCCAGAGCACTGTTGTTATTTTCCCTGAGAGGTAGGAGGAGGACACAGGCTGTGTGGCCTTGCATGCTCTGGCCTGGCTTACCTTGGCTTGGACAGGATGTCCTAGAATCCAGGCGGGGCCTGAAGGAGGGCCAAGATAGAGAGCTAGGGGGAGCGGCTGGGGGATTAGGAGTCAACATGGCAGCCTGCAATGATGTGGTGGAGTCAGGCCACAAACTGACAGCTCAAACCTCTGGCCGGCCACAGGGCCGCAGCACATCCCGGGACATTCCACCGTCGTCATAGTAACAGCTCTATGTGTTTACACCGGTCCTGTAGATCCCAGAGAGAGAGGCTCTGTTGACGTTGACAAAGTTGACCTCCCTGTTCGACTTGTTCCTTCCTTTTTACACTAAAATAATGACTTCAGAATTGCAGCAGAAGTCCCATAGGCCTTGCCTTGCCTGACCAGATGCTGTGTTCCTTTAGAACAGGGCCAAGGGCCTTAAACATTACAATGTGACTGAGGCCTCATTATCAGTTATGTGGTTTGTATGAGCAGAGTAATGGTCACCGCCCTCCATCGTGGCATACTGCCTCCTCCTTTATAAACCAACAGGGAAATGAGACAGTGTTGAAGTAAGAGCTGCTTTCAGACTCGGCCAAGACATTCCTTATTACCCTGGTCCCAAACGGAAACCAGTCACTTCTACCATTTATCTTGGGTGAGAGAGGGAGGAATGTGGCGAATCAAAACGAGCCATGTTTCTTTCCAACGCTGTTTCTCTTTAAAGAGGATCTCTGATGGACCAAGACATCAGAGGGAACTTTGAGTAACTTCCTGGCCTTGATGCTTTGATCAGTGGTGATGTGAGGTACTTGTCATCAGACCATGTGGTCCAAGGGGCTTTCTACTGTACGCCCATCATCATCTCCCCAACGCCATGCAGTCAGGCTCCAGGCTATATTAGAGAAACACTAAACCCATAATGTATTTTATACTCATTTCTGTAGAAGTGTCTTATTAAAGGATGACTAAGTTATTTCAGAAGCTAGCAGGTTCATTACTTAGCAACAACAGCTGCAAATCCAAATAAATTCACATCAAGTTTTGAAATTGACTTTCCTTACAATATCTAACAACACTATCATTAATCTAGCAAATAAGTTGTATGTTTCATAGCACAAACATTTGCTAGTAAGTTTCTCATACTGTCTTTAGCCGGGGCCTGCCTTGCTACAGAGGGAGGCAATGTCTTCATAGCTCGACAAATTCCCATGATTTGTAAATCAGTTCGGACAGAATAGCTAGTGCAATAGCTAAAATGGCTTTGAAAAAAATTCAATTTCAGCTAATATTATGGCATTCACTAATCATAAACTTTTTAAATATAATATAAATGTGGGTATATTTGTGGACTTACTCAACCTTTCCGTTCAGCAGAACCCAGGGTGAAGCCAAACAGAAAGGACATCCATCAAAACTGGTTCTAGCTGCCCTGCTCCAGTCCAAATGAGAGAAGGAATGACATAGGAGAAGATGGAGGAATGGAGAGAGGGCTGGAGAGGTAGAACATAAAGAGGAGAGATGACGGCGCCAGACTGAAGGTGTGGGGTCTGTGACAGTTCCAACCAGAAAAACATCACAACATGATAGAAGTGAAAATGTGATTAACTAGACTTGAGAAACTGAGAGCGAGAGAGAGAGAGAGAGAGAGAGAGAGAGAGAGAGAGAGAGAGACAGACAGACAGACAGACAGAGACAGACAGAGACAGAGAGACAGAGAGAGACACAGAGACAGAGAGACAGAGAAAGACAGAGAGAGAGAGAGAGAGACAGAGAGAGAGAAACAGAGAGAGACAGAGAGAGAGAGAGACAGAGAGAGAGAGAGAGAGAGAGAGAGAGAGAGACAGAGAGAGAGAGACAGAGAGAGAGAGAAAGAGAGAGAGAGAGAGAGAGAGAGAGAGAGAGAGAGAGAGAGGGGGGGGGGGGGGGGCTCTGTCCATTAATAATACATAGTAATCTTTACAGACTGTAATATTTCATCTATCATCACATAGATGCATTGTGCTGGTTTCCAACACACTGACTGAGCTATGGGATAGAGATAACCTTCTGTATGAGAACCAATTACAGTATATCTGCATCGCCCCTCTATCTACAGTAAAGGCTGGCTTTAAACCATCATGGCGTTGTTTGAATCTTGTGTGACACTCATTTCCTCCAACCAATAATTGCAAGTAAACATGTGGAAAGAGAAAGAATGAAAGAACAAGAGCGAATCTGTCCAAGCCTCAGATGGTAAATACAGGTGTTATCAGCTTCTGTGTGTCTTTGGAAATACAGTGCTTTTCTCCATCTACAATCATTCCCCCTGGTCTTCATTTCAAAGAGACGTAGCCTTGTGAGAGCTGATTACAGGAGTCCGACTTGACGATAATGACTTTCCTGCCTGAGCCCGATCAGAATCACACACTGCTTCTGGAGACCAGAGGGACGTATAGATTATATAAAGAGGAGAAAAGGTTTGAGGATGTCATTATACGTCCACAAAGAGATCGGTGGAAAACGTCCGACTGTCAAATGTGCGCACCTACGCACGCATACATACCCACATACTATAGCAATGTAGGGACTTTCAAAGAGTAGGGGGAAAATGTATCATATTAGAAATATACTGTGAATGAGAAACATGGCAGATAAGAAGATAGGAGAGGGGGGAGAAGAGAGAGGAGAAAGGATAGGGGGGAGAGGAGAGAGGGGAAAGGAGAGTGGGGAGAAGGGGAGGAGAGAGGGCAGAGGAGAGAGGGGAAATGAGAGTGGGGAGAGGGGGAGGAGAGAGGGGAGAGGATAGGGGGAGAGAGGGAGAAGAGAGGGGAAAGGATAGGGGGAGAGGGGGAGAAGAGAGGGGAAAGGATAGGGGGAGGAGAGAGGAGAGAGGGATAAGGATAGGGGGGAGAGGGAGAAGAGAGGGGAAAGGATAGGGGAGAGGGGGAGGAGAGAGGGAAAAGGATAGAGGAGAGGGGGAGGAGAGAGGGAAAAGGATAGGGGAGAGGGGGAGGAGAGAGGGAAAAGGATAGGGGAGAGGGGGAGGAGAGAGGGAAAAGGATAGGGGAGAGGGGGAGGAGAGAGGGAAAAGGATAGGGGAGAGGGGAGGAGAGAGGGAAAAGGATATGGGAGAGGGGAGGAGAGAGGGAAAAGGATAGGGGAGAGGGGAGGAGAGAGGGAAAAGGATAGGGGAGAGGGGAGGAGAGAGGGAAAAGGATAGGGGGAGAGGGGAGAGGAGAGAGGGAAAAGGATAGGAGAGAGGGAAAAGGATAGGGGGAGAGGGGGAGGAGAGAGGGGAAAGGAAAGGGGGGAGAGGGAGAAGAGAGGGGAAAGGATAGGGGGAGAGGGGGAGAAGAGAGGGGAAAGGAAAGGGGGGAGGAGAGAGGGGAAAGGATAGGGGGAGAGAGGGAGAAGAGAGGGGAAAGGATAGTGGGATAGGGGAGAGGGGAGGAGAGAGGGGAAAGGATAGGGGGAGAGGGGGAGGAGAGAGGGGAAAGGATAGTGGGATAGGGGAGAGGGGAGGAGAGAGGGAAAAGGATAGGGGAGAGGGGAGAGGGGGAGGAGAGAGGGAAAAGGATAGGGGGGAGAGGGGGAGAGGAGAGAGGGAAAAGGATAGGGGGAGAGGGGGAGGAGAGAGGGAAAAGGAGAGTGGGGAGAGGGGGAGGAGAGAGGGGAGAGGGGGAGGAGAGAGGGGGAAGGATAGGGGGGAGGAGAGAGGGGAAAGGATAGGGGGAGAGAGGGAGAAGAGAGGGGAAAGGATAGGGGGAGAGGGGGAGAAGAGAGGGGAAAGGAAAGGGGGGAGGAGAGATGGGAAAGGATAGGGGGAGAGAGGGAGAAGAGAGGGGAAAGGATAGGGGGAGAGGCTGAGAAGAGAGGGGAAAGGATAGGGGGAGAGGGGGAGAGGGGGAGGAGAGAGGGAAAGGGAGAGTGGGGAGAGGGGGAGAGGGGGGAGGAGAGAGGGGAAAGGATCGGGGGGAGGAGAGAGGGGAAAGGAGAGGGAAAGGGAGACAGGGATTTGAGAGGGGATAGGAGAGGTGGGGAAGAGAGGTGGGGAGGAGAGGGGATAGGAGAGGGGATAGGAGAGGGGACGTGGGGAGGAGAGGGGATAGGAGAGGGGACGTGGGGAGGAGAGAGGATAGGAGAGGGGATAGGAGAGGTGGGGAAGAGAGGGAAAAGGAGAGTGGGGAGAGGGGGAGGAGAGAGGGGAGAGGGGGAAGGAGAGAGGGGAAAGGATAGGGGGAGTCAGGGAGAGGAGAGAGGGAAAGGAGAGTGGGGAGAGGGGGAGGAGAGAGGGGAGAGGGGGGAGGAGAGAGGGGAAAGGATAGGGGGGAGGAGAGAGGGGAAAGGAGAGGGAAAGGGAGACAGGGATATGAGAGGGGATAGGAGAGGGGATAGGAGAGGTGGGGAAGAGAGGTGGGGAGGAGAGGGGATAGGAGAGGGGATAGGAGAGGGGACGTGGGGAGGAGAGAGGATAGGAGAGGGGATAGGAGAGGTGGGGAAGAGAGGTGGGGAGGAGAGGGGATAGGAGAGGTGGGGAGGAGAGGGGATAGGAGAGGTGGGGAGGAGAGGATAGGAGAGGGGATAGGAGAGGTGGGGAGAAGAGGGGATATGAGAGGTGGGGAGGAGAGGGGATAGGAGAGGTGGGGAGAAGGGTGGATAGGAGAGGTGGGGAGGAGAGGGGATAGGAGAGGTGGGGAGAAGAGTGGATAGGAGAGGTGGGGAGGAGAGGGGATAGGAGAGAGGATAGGAGAGGTGGGGAGGAGAGAGGGGGAAAGAACAGGAATGGATCAGCAGCAGCAAAACATTGACCTTGAAACTAAGTTGTAGTGTAACAAAGCACCTTCTGCCATGATGCATGGTCTGTGTTTATGCTTTCTTCTCCCCTACACAAATTCTACTGACTCGACGGAACTGTCCCTGACATAGGCTGAGAGCTTTGAGCATTTCTACTCAAGCAACAAGTCTATTGAATCCATACATATAAACAGGTCCTCTGAATACACACATACAGTGCCTTCGGAAAGTATTCAGACCCCTTGAATTGTTTCACATTTTGTTAGGTTACAGCCTTATTCTAAAATTGATTCAATCGTTTTTTTCCCCTCATCAATCTACACACCCACCCCATTACAACAAAGCAAAAACAGTTTTTTAGACATTTTTGCTAATTTATAAAAAAAATAAAAACTGAAATCGAACATTTACATAAGTATTCAGACGCTTTATTCAGTACTTTGTTGAAGCACCTTTGGCAGCGATTACATCCTCTTGACTTATTGGGTATGACGCAACAAGCTTGGCACACCTGTATTTGGGGGGTTTCTCTCATTCTTCTCTGCAGATCTTCTCAAGCTCTGTCAGGTTGGATGGGAGTGTTGCCGCACAGCTTTTTTCAGGTCTCTCCAGAGATGTTTGATCGGGTTCAGGTTAGGGCTCTGGCTGGGCCACTCAAGGACGTTCAGACGCTTGTCCAGAAAGCCCCTCCTGCATTGTCTTGGCTGTGTGCTGAGAGTCTTTGTCCTGTTGGAAGTGGACATTTGCCCCAGTCTTAGGTCCTGAGTGTTCTGGAGCAGGTTTTCATCAAGGATCTCTACGTACTTTGCTCTGTTCATCTTTCCTTCAATCCTGACTAGCCTCTAAGTCCCCACAGCATGATGCTGCCACCACCATGCTTCACCGTAGGGATGGTGCAAGATTTACTCCAGACGTGACGCTTGGCATTCAGGCCAAAGAGTTTAATCTTGGTTTCATCAGACCAGACAATCTTGTTTCTCATGGTCTGAGAGTCTTTAGGTGCCTTTTGGCAAACTCCAAGCAGGCTGTCATGTGCATTTTACTGAGGAGTGGCTTCTGTCTGGCCACTCTACTATAAAAGCCTGATTGGTGGAGTGCTGCAGAGATGGTTCTCCTACTGGAAGGTTCTCCACAGAGGAACTCTGGAGCTCTGTCAGTGTGACCATCGGGTTCTTGGTCACCTCCCTGACCAAGGCCCTTCTCAGCCAATTGCTCAGTTTGGCCGGTCGGCCAGTTTTAGGATGAGTCTTGGTGGTTCCAAACTTCTTCCATTTAAGAATGATGGAGGCCACTGTGTTCTTCGGGACCTTCAGTGCTGCAGAAATGTTTTGGTACCCTTCCCCAGATCTGTGCATCGACACAATCCTGTCCCGGAGCTCTACAGACAATTCCTTCGACCTCATGGCTTGGTTTTTGCTCTGTCATGCACTGTCAACTGTGAGATATATAGACAGGTGCGAGCCTTTCAACATCATATCCAAGCAATTGAAGCTTGGATATAGGTGGACTCCAATCAAGTTGTAGAAACATCTCAAGGATGATCAGTGGAAACAAAATGCACCTGAACTAAATTTGAGTTTCATAGCAAAGGGTCTGAATACTTATGTAAATAAGTTATTTCTTGTTTTTATTTTTAATCCATTTGGAATATTTTCTAAAAACCCATTTTCTCTTTGTCATTACAGGGTATTGTGTTTAGATTGAAGAGGAAAAATGTGTATTGAATCCATTTTAGATTAAGGCTGTAACGTAACAAAATGTGGAAAAAGTATCCTAATGAACTGTATAATCAAGTCATCTGAACAGACAGATAGACACACATACACACATACTGTATAAACAGGTCCTCTGAATACACAAATATAAACAAGTCCCCTGAATACACACATAAACAAGTCCCCTGAATACACACATAAACAAGTCCCCTGAATACACACATACACACATACTGTATAAACAAGTCCCCTGAATACACACATAAACAAGTCCCCTGAATACACACATAAACAAGTCCCCTGAATACACACATACACACATACTGTATAAACAAGTCCCCTGAATACACACATATAAACAGGTCCTCTGAATACACACATATAAACAGGTCCCCTGAATACACACATATAAACAGGTCCCCTGAATACACACATATAAACAGGTCCTCTGAATACACACACACAGTGCCTTCAGAAAGTATTCATACCCCATGACATATTTCACATTTTGTGTTACAGCCTGAATTCAAAATGGATTAAATAAATAAAACATTTCCCATCTACACACAATACCCCATAATGACAACGTGAAAACATGTTTGTAGATTTTTTTGAAAATATATTGAAAAATAAATACAGAAATATCTAATTTACGGAAGTATTCACACCCCCGAGTCAATACATGTTGATTACAGCTGGGAGTCGTTCTGAGCTTTGCACATCTTTCTAAGAGCTTTGCACATCTGGATTGTACAATATTTTCACATTATTGTTTTTTAAATTCTTCAAACTCTGTCAAGTTGGTTGTTGATCATTGCTAGACAGCGATTTTCTAGTCTTGCCATAGATGTTCAAGTCGATTTAAGTCAAAACTGTATCTAGGCTAACATTCAATGTCATCTTTGTAAGCAACTCCAGTGTAGATTTGGCCTTGTGGTTTAGGTTATTTTCCTGTTGAATGGAAAAGCAGACTGAACCAGGTTTTCCTCTAGGATTTTGCCTGTGCTTAGCTCTATTCCATTTAGTTTTATCCTAAAAAACTCTCTAGTCCTTGCCAATGACAAGCATACCCATAACATGATGCAGCCACCATCCTGCTTGAAAATATGAAGTGGTACTCAGCGATGTGTTGTGTTGGATTTAATCCATTTTAAATTCAGGCTGTAACACATCAAAATGTGGGAAAAGTCAAGGGGTGTGAATATTTTCTGAAGGCACTGTATAAACAAGTCTCCTGAATACATACATATAAACAAGCTATAGGCTATGCATAGTGCACACAAAAAGGAATGGGATTTCAGAAGCATCAAAGAAACACAATTTTTGGCTCCGAGCCGTGATCTGTAGAGCCGGCATAGTGTGTGAGAGAGTATGTAGTGGTGGTCCGTTCATCTGTCCAAGATGGGACAGTGGGCCAGTGTGCTTAACCTGTGCTGCCTCAGTAAACACCCAGTAATACAAGCCCTGTTACTATGGCAGTGTGTCTGCGGCAGCAAGCACATGCACCCTCCAATGTTTCTGTGGGTTCCTATTCGGATCACACACAACATTCCGGAATACCTTTAGGAATACCCTCACTTCCTCTTGTCACAGTTCTATAGACTCAAACTAAATGTTTTGATGATGACACGATTAAAGCCAGGAGAACATGGAGATATAGGCTGTGCTTTGAAAGGGCAGGCGGCAAATGGACAAGGCAGGCTGAGGGCCAGAGGGAGAGGAGAAACATCACAGCACCTGTGTCAACACAACTGCCTAGGCCTTATTTGCCGAGGCATTCATTCTTCCATCCTGTGGCTCTCTGTCTGTCTCTTTGTGAGACCTTAGCATGCTGAACGGGTACAGGAGGTGAGGGATGCAAAAGGAAGTGTTAAACTTGAGGGCATGAAAGCAAGCAGATGGGGGTAAACTCCTGGCACAGGAGAATCCCAACCAAGTTCAACCGTCTGAGGTTGTGTGTTCAATTACCTGAATATCAGTTTCAAAGAAAAGCTCAATGTTTCCACTAGTGTACAAAGAACTGACATCGGCATGTATCAACATTACATGCTATTCCCTCATTGCCTTTCATATTCCAACTGACCTTTTAAAAACCAAGTGCCAGTGCTGATGCCATTATACACAACTGTAATTTGTGCTAACATTTCAGTGTGTATAGAAACGGAATTGACTATGAAAAGTGTGATTGAAATGAATTATGTGAATTGGAACCAGTTGACTGCATGAACAGTAATTATCCAGACTGTTTCACAATATTGTAGGTTTCGGTGCAGCAGAGGAAACAGTCAGCCAAGGGAGACATTTCTCACTTTAATAGGCGGAGGCATTTATTTTGGAGAAGTGGTGACTGAACTGAATGATCTGCTTGTGAAGAGCAGTGTTGGTTCTCACATTCGAATCGTGTGTCCTTGAGGTGTGAGTCAGTGGAGCGCTGATTCAGCTCTATCCTTCATTCTACTGTACCACAGAGACTCTTTTCTCCTTGCAAGCCCTGACAGTTGGCACCCTGTACCCCCGATTGACTAACGCTCTCAGATAACCCACTACATACACACACACACGTGCACGCACACACACACAACGTCTACTCTCTGCCAAGTCCTACACCGCCTTCTCCAGCAAGCTAAAATGTCAACACAATGGGACCATTGAGAATGGGGGTTATCCCAGGTGGGGGTAGGAAACAAGTCAAACCCATGATTAAAGCCTGTTCTAGTCCCTCTCAGGTCCTCACTACTGTACTGTTCTAGTCCCTCTCAGGTCCTCACTACTGTACTGTTCTAGTCCCTCTCAGGTCCTCACTACTGTACTGTTCTAGTCCCTCTCAGGTCCTCACTACTGTACTGTTCTAGTCCCTCTCAGGTTCTCACTACTGTACTGTTCTAGTCCCTCTCAGGTCCTCACTACTGTACTGTTCTAGTCCCTCTCAGGTCCTCACTACTGTACTGTTTTAGTCCCTCTCAGGTCCTCACTACTGTACTGTTCTAGTCCCTCTCAGGTCCTCACTACTGTACTGTTCTAGTCCCTCTCAGGTCCTCACTACTGTACTGTTCTAGTCCCTCTCAGGTCCTCACTACTGTACTGTTTTAGTCCCTCTCAGGTTCTCACTACTGTACTGTTATAGTCCCTCTCAGGTCCTCACTACTGTACTGTTCTAGTCCCTCTCAGGTCCTCACTACTGTACTGTTCTAGTCCCTCTCAGGTCCTCACTACTGTACTGTTCTTGTCCCTCCCAGGTCCTCACTACTGTACTGTTCTAGTCCCTCTCAGGTCCTCACTACTGTACTGTTCTAGTCCCTCTCAGGTCCTCACTACTGTACTGTTCTAGTCCTTCTCAGGTCCTCACTACTGTACTGTTCTAGTCCTTCTCAGGTCCTCACTACTGTACTGTTCTAGTCCCTCTCAGGTCCTCACTACTGTACTGTTCTAGTCCCTCTCAGGTCCTCACTACTGTACTGTTCTAGTCCCTCCCAGGTTCTCACTACTGTACTGTTCTAGTCTCTCTCAGGTTCTCACTACTGTACTGTTCTAGTCCCTCTCAGGTTCTCACTACTGTACTGTTCTAGTCTCTCTCAGGTTCTCACTACTGTACTGTTCTAGTCCCTCTCAGGTTCTCACTACTGTACTGTTCTAGTCCCTCTCAGGTCCTCACTACTGTACTGTTCTAGTCCCTCTCAGGTCCTCACTACTGTACTGTTTTAGTCCCTCTCAGGTCCTCACTACTGTACTGTTCTAGTCCCTCTCAGGTCCTCACTACTGTACTGTTCTAGTCCCTCTCAGGTCCTCACTACTGTACTGTTCTAGTCCCTCTCAGGTCCTCACTACTGTACTGTTCTAGTCCCTCTCAGGTCCTCACTACTGTACTCTTCTAGTCCCTCTCAGGTTCTCACTACTGTACTGTTCTAGTCTCTCTCAGGTTCTCACTACTGTACTGTTCTAGTCCCTCTCAGGTTCTCACTACTGTACTGTTCTAGTCTCTCTCAGGTACTCACTACTGTACTGTTCTAGTCCCTCTCAGGTTCTCACTACTGTACTGTTCTAGTCCCTCTCAGGTTCTCACTACTGTACTGTTCTAGTCCCTCTCAGGTTCAAATGGCACCCCATTCCTTATGTAGTGCACTACTCAGGGCTCTGGTCCAAAGTAGTGCACTATATAGGGAATAGGGTGCTATTTGGGACAGTGTTCTTCCACTGAATAACTAATTTCTCTTTCTCCTTTCCTCCATCAGAACGTTGTTCTCTCCCTCTCCATCCATCTGTAAAATGACTGTGAAAATGCCTCTCTCTCTCTGCCCATTAGTATGGACAGAGGTCAATACCATTACAGATCCAGATGATAGCACTAGTGTCCGTCCATTGCCAAGCTAACAGCCTCTCTCCCTAGGCTTGAGTGGGGTTGAGAGCAGCCCTGGCCTGGATCTCCCCAGACAGTCAGAGGTACATTAGTGTTAACAGCCAAGGCAATTTGCCAGCTCCTTATCCTGCCAGGAGAAGTGTTCATGCAACCACTCTCTCTCCAGCTATACACTAGGCAGCCAGAAAAGATTTCGACCCTACGCTTGCTTCCAGCTGCACTGGAGTCGGACAGGCTTCCTGTTTAGATTAGGACACCACGGAGCCGGTGTGCAATATGGCTTGGAAAACACACCTCAATCCAGGGATGAGAAATGGCATTGTACTCAGAATTGTTCCATTATTCCAACAGTTACACAGAAAATATTTACCGATTATGTCACGACTTCCACCGCAGGTGGCTCCTCTCCCTGTTCGGGCGGTGCTCGGCGGTCGTCGTCACCGGTCTACTAGCTCCCACCGAAGGTGGCTCCTCTCCCTGTTCGGGCGGTGCTCGGCGGTCGTCGTCACCGGTCTACTAGCTCCCACCGATGGTGGCTCCTCTCCCTGTTCGGGCGGTGCTCGGCGGTCGTCGTCACCGGGCTACTAGCTCCCACCGAAGGTGGCTCCTCTTCCTGTACGGGTGGTGCTTGGCGGTCGTCGTCACCGGTCTACTAGCTCCCACCGAAGGTGCCTCCTCTCCCTGTTCGGGCGGTGCTCGGCGGTCGTCGTCACCGGTCTACTAGCTCCCACCGAAGGTGGCTCCTCTTCCTGTACGGGCGGTGCTCGGCGGTCGTCGTCACCGGTCTACTAGCTCCCACCGAAGGTGGCTCCTCTCCCTGTTCGGGCGGTGCTCGGCGGTCGTCGTCACCGGTCTACTAGCTCCCACCAAAGGTGGCTCCTCTCCCTGTTCGGGCGGTGCTCGGCGGTCGTCGTCACCGGTCTACTAGCTCCCACCGATGGTGGCTCCTCTCCCTGTTCGGGTGGTGCTCGGCGGTCGTCGTCACCGGCCTACTAGCTGCCACCGATCTCTTATTCCTTTCTGTTTGTTTTGTCTGCGTATTATGTTCTTTCCCTGTTTTGGAGACATACGTGTTCTATGGGCATTGCCTGTTTGTTTGGCTAGACTACGCGAAATAAACACATTTCTTTGGAAGTTTGCTCTCTGCGCCTGACTCTACACCCACCACTCCTAGAAATACATGACAGTTTATCCTGAAAATTGCCCTTTTCGTCCCCATGCTAGGTAGCAGAAGCCACAGCAGGCATTTTGGAATGGCAGAGTCAGCCAATCAGCTCCTTTGTTGTTCAACGCAACGCGACGTGCCATCCCACAATGGCTGCTGTGGCTACTAATACCTAACACCAGGACGAAAACTAGCAATCGTCCAATCTTCTCTGTGTAACAGTTGGGATAATGGGACAATGACAATTCTCATCTCTGAAATGATGTATGTTCTCCGAGCCATATCTCACGCTGGCTCCGCAGTGTCTTAATCTAAACAGGAAGCCTGTCCGACCCCAGTGCAGCTGGAAGCAAGCAAATCTATTCTGGCTACACACTACGCTACTCTAGTCTATACTCTGCAAACCCCAGCCTAGCCGCAAGCTTGGCCTGCCTTTGACTGTCTGATGGTGGATTTCTGCTGTATGTGTTAAGGCAAGGTCTTTTTGATCCATTCCCATCTATGAAATGACTGTCCACTCTCACCTAATAAATGACCTGCGTTTCGCTGGACAGAGGGGAAAAGTGAAGCAGGCGACATCCAACTGGGGTGTAGGTACCAGTGAGATCATGTGTGAGAGGGTACCAGTGAGATCATGTGTGAGAGGGTACCAGTGAGATCGTGTGTACAGGGAAAAGAAGACAGATTGGCCTTACACTATGGAAATATGAGGAAATTAGCACATTGGGCTTGAAATACAAAGAATATGTCTTTCACCAGCCAGGCAGTGTAAATGGGACATCAAAGTGAGTTGCAGCATTTAGCTGCATAGCTGTTTTTCTCTTCAAATGCAGCCTATTAATTTCTTGGCCGGTTATGAGACAAAGAAAGACTTAAATTATATTTACGTGTTTCTCAAATTGCATAAATGAAACTGTTCAAACGGCTCTGAGAAGAGAATATATATATCAGGGAGTCTTCAGAGGGCGTTTAAAATGCACAGACGAATGTAGGACATAAAAAACAAGGGCATAAAAAGCATGTCATTTTATATGGGCTCATAAATATCCAGAAGAAAGGAGGATATTGAGAGAAAGCAGATTTCGCCTAGTTGGGGGATTTTATAAATTTATTTTAAAACATGAAACCTCGTCCCAAGCCACTGCGCAAACAGATACGAGAACGTCCAGGTTTACGGTCTGAGTCTTTCCCTCTGAAAGCCAATGTTTATAATCTTCCAGGGCTGGAATTCATGGAAAATAGAGAGGCGACTGGAAAGCCACAATAGCAGGAGAAAGGCCCCAAAATGGCACACAAAGAAAGAAAGTGTTTAATCTGTATCTGGCATGGTGCTGGGGTCCAGTTTACATGGTAATGTGTGTCTCTTCATACACAAACAGAAGAATAAGCGGCTATCTTTGATGCACATGGGAGGTAAGGGTTAGGACTCCAAACCTCATGGGGATGCCTGTATTTCAGAAGTGTTTCCAGAGTGTAATTAAGTGGCAAAACATGTCCATTAAAACAGAGATGCCATTGAGACTAACAGCTACACGCTACACAGACAGATTGGTTCTCACTACCTGCATTTCATCTGAATTTTGAAATAATACACAGTTACACAGACAGAAAAAACAGGTTAAAACGTTTCTGGGATATGTGGGACGTCCCACCTCGCCAACAGCCAGTGAAAGTGCAGGGCGCCAAATTCAAAACAACAAAAATCTCATAATTAAAATTCCTCAAGCATACAAGTATTTTACACCATTTTAAAGATAAAATTCTCGTTAATCCAGCCACAGTGTCTGATTTCAAAAAATGCTTGACAGCGAAAGCACCACAAACGATTATGTTGGGTCACCACCAACTCACAGAAAAACACAGCCATTTTTCCAGCCAAAGAGAGGAGTCACAAAAAGCACTAATAGAGATAAAATGAATCACTAACCTTTGATGATCTTCATCAGATGGCACTCATAGGACTTCATGTTACACAATACATCTATATTTTGTTCGATAAAGTGCATATTTATATAAAAAAAATCGTATTTTACATTGGCGCATTACGTTCAGTAGTTCTAAAAGATGCAGTGATTGTGCAGAGAGCCACATGAATTGACAGAAATACTCATTATAAATGTTGATGAAAATTCAAGTGTTATGCATGGAACTTTAGATACACTTCTCCTTAATGCAACCGCTGTGTCAAATTTTTAAAAAACTTTATGGAAAAAGCATAATCTGAGTACGGCGCTCAGAGCCCAAACCAGCCAAAAGAAATATCCGCCATGTTGCGCAGTCAACATTAATCAACATTAACATTATAAATATTCACTTACCTTTGATGATCTTCATCAGAATGCACTCCCAGGAATCACAGTTCCACAATAAATGTTTGTTTTGTTCGATAATGTCCATCATTTATGTCCAAATAGCTTATTTTGTTAGGGTGTTTGGTAAACAAATCCAAAGCGCTTTCAGGTCCAGCCGAACGTCGGATGAAAAGTTCAGAAAGTTCTGCTACAGCCCGTAGAAACTTGTCAAACTAAGTATAGAATCAATCTTTAGGATGTTTTTATCATAAATCTTCAATAATGTTCCAACCGGAGAATTCCTATGTCTGTAGAAGAGCAATGGAATGAGAGCTAACTCTCTCGTGACCGTGCCTCAGAGCCTGTGGCAATCTGCCAGACACCTGACTCATTCCTCTCTCACTCGATCCCACTTCACAGTAGAAGCCTGAAACAATGTTCTAAAGACTGTTGACATCCAGTGGAAGCCTTAGGAAGTGCAACATAACCAATATCCCACTGTACCTACAATAGGGGCTGAGTTACAAAACTACAATCCTCAGATTTCCCACTTCCTGGTTGGATTTTTCTGTTTTCTGTTCTGTTATACTCACAGACATCATTCAAACAGTTTTAGAAACTTCAGAGTGTTTTCTAACCAATACTACTAATAATATGCATATATATCAGCAGTTCCTGCAAGAGGAAGGCATTGATGCTATGGACTGGCCCGCCCGTTCCCCAGACCTGAATCCAATTGAGCACATCTGGGACATCATGTCTCGCTCCATCCACCAACACCACAGACTGTCCTGGAGTTGGCGGATGCTTTAGTCCAGGTCTGGGAGGAGATCCCTCACGAGACCATCCGTCACCTCATCAGGAGCATGCCCAGGCGTTGTAGGGAGGTCGTACAGGCACGTGGAGGCCACACACACTACTGAGCCTCATTTTCACTTGTTTTAAGGACATTACATCAAAGTTGGATCAGCCTGTAGTGTGTAGTGTAACTCCAAATCCAGACCTCCACGGGTTGATAAATTTGATATCCATTGATAATTTTTTGGTGATTTTGTTGTCAGCACATTCAACTATGTAAAGAAAAAAGTATTTAATAAGAATATTTCATTCATTCAGATCTAGGATGTGATATTTTAGTGTTCCCTTTATTTTTTTGAGCAGTGTAGTTAGTATGCCAAAAGTTCCCACATTCGCCAAAATACACATTTTATTATTTTTAGCATTTTAGCTAGCTAACTGAGTAACGTTCGTTGGCTACTAATACATCGAACTTGCCAGTATTTTAACTATATGCTATCTAATTAACTACCCAACGTTTATTGACTAGATTATTCAAGTCATTCTTAGCTAAGCTATAGTCGTTGGTATAGTCGTTGTGCCCTCTCAATGGACATTATTAATTTGGGTGCATTCGTTAATCTACTCCTATTTCACTCTCGTCTGAGTGTGCCAGAGTGCAAAATAACTGATGAATTGTCGAACGCTCAACACCCGTTGAATATGGCCGGTGTCAGTAAACGTCAGCAAAAAAGCGTAATTACATTGTTGCGAGCAGCACAGTTACAGTCACCAACGCTCTGGATAACATGAAAACAGCCTAACCAGCTCTACTAGGGCGAGTAAAATGGTCAGAGTGAGGTTGTTCTCTCATTTGTGTCTGGAAGTAGTCTGGAAGTAGCTAGCAACAGCATCAACTTCCAGTAGACAGGCGTAGCGCTAGTACGCTCAACTGAAAGGATACCGTTTGTTTACAGTATACTAAAATGAACTAACAGTAAATGATATACTCATTAAGTGTGTAGTATACAATGTGTTAGTATTGGACCACAGCTAGAGTCTTCGTTCCCAGCTTGTCTCTGAGGAGGGTCTCTGCCTGGGCTCTAGGTCTAGGTGTCCTCTTGTTTTATTCATGGTTGTTTGACACATTATCTGTTACAGCCATGTATATTTTTATCACCTGAGCACTATTCATCACTTTAACACACACATCCCCTGGTCCTGGTAATGGACGATGAATCTAAAGCTACATCATAAACTCTAATACTACAGAGATTAGACACGTTAGCATATTGCCTACTATACTAAGGTTATTGTTATTTGGTAAGCCTCCAGTGTTATTTTATGGCTCCCAAGATGCTCGTGTGAATATGGTGTTGTGATATTGCCATGGTCATCATGCCAAGTACATACTCATATTATTTGCACAGTCTGGTCTGAGAGTCAAAACGTTTCAGACACTATTGGGCATTCATTCTCCTTTACTTTCCCTGAAATACATTTTATTTATTTGCAGAGTAGTGTAGTGTGTCATAGTTTTAATCAAATACCTTATCACGATGACACGGATAACAGCAATGTTAAACACTGAGTGTACAAGACATTAGGAACACCTGCCCTTTCCATGACCTCTCCCCTCCTCCTCTATCCTCCTTTCCTCTCTCCTCTCACTCTATCCTCCTCTCCTCTCCTCTACCCCCCCCCCTCTATCCTCCTCTCCTCTCCTCTACCCCCCCTCTATCCTCCTCTCCTCTCCTCTCCTCTACCCCACCTCTATCCTCCTCTCCTCTCCTCTCTCCTCTCCCTCGATCCTCCCCTCCCCTACCTACCTCTATCCTCCTCTCCTCTCCTCTATCCTCCTCTCCTCTCCCTCTATCCTCCTCTCCTCTCCTCTATCCTCCTCTTCTATATCCTACTCTCCTCTGTCCTCCTCTGTCCTCCTCTACTCTATCCTCCTCTCCTCTTCTCTTCTCTCCTCTCCTCTATCCTTCTCTCCACTCTTCTTTCCTCCTCCTCTCATGTCTCTCCTCTATCCTCCTCTCCTCTTTTCTCCACTCCTCTCCCCTCCTCTATCCTCCTCTCTCCACTCATCTCCCCTGCTATCCTCCTCTCCCCTTCTCTCCTCTATCTTCCTCTCCTCTTCTCTCCTCTATCCTCCTCTCCTCTATCCTCCACTCCTCTCCTCTATCCTCGTCTCCTCTCCTCTATCCTCCTTTCCTCTCCCCTCCACTCCTCTCCTCTATCCTCCTCTACTCTCCTCCTCTCCTCTATCCGCTCCTCTCCTTTATCCTCCACTCCTCTCCTCTATCCTCCTCTCCTCTAGCGTCCTCTCTCCTTCTCTCCTCTATCCTCCTCTTCTCTCCCCTCCCCTCCTCTCCCCCTCCTCTCCTCTATCCTTCTCCTCTCCTTTATCATCCTCTTACTTTTGCTTCTCTACCCTCCACTTCCTCTCATATATCCTCCTCTTCCCTTCTCTCCTCTCCACTCCTCTCCTCTATCCTCCTCCTCTTAGTCCTCTCCTCTCCTCTTTTCCCCATCTCCTCTCCCCTCCTCTCCTCTCCTCTTCTCTCCTCTCTTCTTGCTAGATCGAATCCCCGAGCTGACAAGGTAAAAATCTGTTGTTCTGCCCCTGAGCAAGGCAGTTAACCCACTGTTCCCTGAGCGCTGGAGACGTGGATGTCAATTAAGGCAGCCCCCCGCACCTCTCTGATTCAGAGGGGTTGGGTTAAATGCGGAAGACACATTTCAGTTGAATATATTCAGTTGGACAACTGACTAGTTATCCCCCTTTCCCTTTCTCCACTCCTCTCTCACATTTAGCATATAACACACATATACCAGTAGCCCACTGAATTCTCTACACAGCACCACCACCACAACAACAACAGCACAAAGCAGCCTAACCTTGAGCCAAACTAAAAATAACACCAAATGAGACCATTTAGACAGGCCTACTCATTTGGCCAGTGCTGCAGCATCGATCCTATTGACTGAAGCCATCAGACTGCTGCTAGTGATCACTGCCTGTCTGTCTGTCAACCAGACCGGAGTATTTCCAGGAAAAGGCATGAGAGCAGCTAATGAATGAATGAATGCTATCTATATGCTAAGATATCATAACGTGGAGAGGCCTTGTTAAGTTAGCACTCGTTTGTTGACAAGGAGAAGTATCCTGCACAGTGTTCAGCGGAGAACAAATAGGTCTGAGATATGACAGCCTGATGGGCTCTGTCTGCTTCCAGGGAGGAGGAGATCAAACAACCCTGGGCTGGGCAATATATCAAATTAATCACGATGACACTAACAATAGCAACATTATACACTGAGTGTACAAAACATTAGGAACAGCTGCTCTTTCCATGACATACCCTGACCAGGTGAATCCAGGTGAAAGCTATGATCCCTTATTGATGTCACCTGTTCAATCAGTGTAGATGAAGGTAGATGAAGGGGAAGAGACAGGTTAAAGAAGGATTTTTAAGCCTTGAGACAATTGAGACATGGATTGTGTACAGTTGAAGTTGGAAGTTTACATACACCTTAACCAAATACATTTAAACTCAGTTTTTCACAATTCCTGACATTTAATCCTAGTAAGAATTTTCTGTCTTAGGTCAGTTAGGATCACCACTTTATTTTAAGAATGAGAAATGTCAGAATAATAGTAGAGAATTATTTATTTTTTCATTGAGTCATTGATGTGATCTTCCTGTCTGGGTTGGCCCCCCCCCCAAATTATGTAAATTAGCCTATCAGAAGCTTCTAAAGCCATGACATCATTTTCTGGAATTTTCCAAGCTGTTTAAAGGCACAGTCAACTTAGTGTATGTAAACTTCTGACCCACTGGAATTGTGATACAGTAAATTATAAGTGAAATAATCTGTATGTATACATTTGTTGGAAAAATTACTTGTGTCATGCACAAAGTAGATGTCCTAACTGACTTGCCAAAACTATAGTTTATTAACAAGAAATTTGTGAAGTGGTTGAAAAATGAGTTTCAATGACTCCAACCTAAGTGTATGTAAACTTCAACTGTATGTGTGCCATTCAGAGGGTGAATGGGCAAGACAAAATATTTATGTTAGTAGGTGCCAGACATACCAATTTGAGTGTGTCAAGAACTGCAACGCTGCTGAGTGTTTCACTCTTAACAGTTTCCTGTGTGTACGACATCCAGCCAACATGACACAACTATGGGAAGGATTGGAGTCGACATGGGCCAGCATCCCTTGGAACGCTTTTGACACCTTGTAGAGTCCATTCCCACAAACAAAGAGGGTGTTCGGAGGGCAAAGGGGGGTGCATCTCAATATTAGGAAGGTGTTCCTAATGTTTTGTACACTCAGCGTATATCCTTTTCATGTTGAGCCACACTATCTGATGGGACTCCTGGGAACCGACTATGTGGCAGTAGTTTGCTAATCCTAATTGGTTTGTAATGCTGATCTCATGCTCTGAACATAGAGATGAAATGTGTGAGACCCACTTTGCGTTCCTCGACAACAACAGCACTGCTGAACCAGGGCAGCGCAGGGCAGAGTAGGGCAGAACAGAGCAGGGCAGAGCAGGGTGTGAGAGCCAGAAGAGTGGTGTATGTTATAGATGAGCAACACACACCCCTTCCAACAAGAGACAAATATGATTCAGAGAAAAGTCAAAAGGAGGACACAGAATATGTCCTACATCTTCTTCCGACAGACCCTACAGAGCTGTAAAAACTGTTCATGAAACACAATATCAGCCTGTTGCAGTACTGCACCCTTCATATACCCTACCACTGACTCCCTCATGAAAGAGCAAGAAGATATTAGAAGAGGAGAAAGAGAGATAGCCATGGGATGAAATGGAAAAATCATTGTCTCCCTGGGGGAAAGAGAGAGGATTAATGGGGCTACGGATAGAGTACAAATCTACAGGACAAAACACCTCTTTGCCTCCATCTAGAAACTGAAACAAAAAGACATTACTTCTCATGACTGTTCTGCTTCAGAGGAGAGGACCATGAAACAGTGCTGCAGTTAGGGTTGCACATTTTGGGGAATATTCAGAAGTGGGAATTAACGGGAATATATGGGAATTAAAGGGAATATATGGGAATTAACAGAAATAGATGCAAATTAATATTAATACCATTTAAATGTAGATGTTTTTTGCGTTGGATATATTTACCATATCATATGGAGACAGAAACATAAACCTTTTACCTTATCAGAAGAAGACATAATTGCAAATGATTAAATCCTTCCAATAGAAATTTTAAAAAACAATTTAGTTACAAATTGAACTTGAATTAAATGAGTTGACTCTTCACATGGGATGATTTTACTGAACAACAAAAGAAAGGGAATATTGAATGATCCCCAATGATCCATCACATCTCACAAAAACGTTTTCAACATACATCTGTAAAATGATCGTTTCTAGACTAAGCTTTGGTTGTTTTCCTCTCAGGCTTCCATGTCTTCTCCCTGGACCTCCTCAATGTCCACCTCTTGAACATCAGACTCTCAGGCTTCCATGTCTTCTCCCTGGACCTCCTCAATGTCCACCTCTTGAACATCAGACTCTCAGGCTTCCATGTCTTCTCCCTGGACCTCCTCAATGTCCACCTCTTGAACATCAGACTCTGAGGCCTCATCTTCACTGTCACTTTCCAACCTTGTTGAGGATGGCTCGTTGTCAGGCTCAAAAAGCCTCAAATTTCCCCAGATGGCCACCAATTTTTTAAACCCTTGTATTGTTCAGCCTGTTGCGTGCTTTGGTGTGTGTTCCCAAACGAGGACCAGTTGCACTCTGAAGTGGCTTATGTTGGTGGGATTTGGAGGATGATGGAGGCAACAGGGAAAGAGCCTCAGATCCACAAAGTCCCTTCCACCAGGTAGCTGATGAGATTGGTTGGCACAACTTCTATATTGCATCTCCATCCCAAAGCCCTTGCTTGGAAGTGTACTTCGCCAGACTGCCAAGAACTTTGCCCTCATCCAGGCCAAGGTGGCGAGACACGGTAGTGATGACACCATAGGCCTTGTTGATCTCTGCACCAGACAGGATGCTCTTGCCAGCATACTTACATACGTACTCTGTGGCGTGTATGGGCTTCAGGCAGATGTCTTCACGCTTTGATTGATGTATTTCAGAACTGCAGTTTCCTCTGCTTGGAGCAACAGTGAAGTGGGCAGGGCAGTACAGATTTCTTCTCTTACATCTGCGAGCAGAGTCTGAACATCAGACAGGATGGCATTGTCTCCCTCAATCTCTGCAATGACTACTGCTATAGGTTTCAGGAGTTTCAGACTGCTTACCACTCTCTCCAAAAATACATAATCCAGGAGGATCCCCTTGATGGGGCTGTCCATATCGGCAGACTGTGATATGGCCATTTCTTGGAGAGACTCCTTCCACTCCAGGAGACTGTCAAACATGATGACAACACCACCCCAACAGGTGTTGCTGGGCAGCTTAAATGTGGTGCTCTTATTCTTCTCACTTTTTTATTTATTTTTATTTCACCTTTATTTAACCAGGTAGGCTAGTTGAGAACAAGTTTACAACTTTGCTTTGTGAGGTAGATTGCTGCTATAACTTGATGACCCTTCACATACCTAACCATTTCCTTGGCTCTCTTCTAGAATGTATCCATTGTTTACAGTGCCATGATGTCCTTGAGGAGCAGATTCAACGCATGAGCAGCACAGCCAATGGGTGTGCTGTGAGGGTAGGACACCTCCACCTTATATCAAGCAGCCTTCATGTTCGCAGCATTGTCTGTCACCAGTGAAAATACCTTCTGTGGTCCAAGGTCATTGATGACTGCTTTCAGCTCATATGCAATGTAGAGACTGGTGTGCCTGTTGTCCCTTGTGTCTGTGCTCTTGTAGAATACTGGTTGAGGGGTGGAGATTATATAGTTAATTATAATTTCCCACAAACATTCAACCACCTATCAGAGATGATTGCAATAGTCTGCTTTCTCTATGATTTGCTTGACCTTCACTTGAACTCTGCATCCAGCAAATGAGTAGATAAAGCATGTCTGGTTGGAGGGATGTATGCTGGTCAAAGAACATTCAGAAATCTCTTCCAATACACATTGCCTGTGAGCATCAGAGGTGAACCAGTTGCTATCGATAATGTGTTTGATTCATCATTTTCAACTCGAATAAAAGTAGAGGGACTTTTGTCAGAGGTTGCTTGTTGTGAGCGCATCTTTGTGCATTCTTCACGTGTGATTTGGCACAGTATTTGCAAATGTACACAGCTTTTCCTTCTACATTAGCTGCAGTTAAATGCCTCCACACATCAGATAGTGCCCGTGGCATTTTCCTGTAAAGATTAGAAAAAATTAGTAAAAAAAAAACAAATACAATTCCATGTACAAATAAATAGTAATAAATAGTTAAGCAGTTAGATTAAACAACTCCTTTGTAAGATGAATGTTTTAAAATGAAACATGCATGGAAACAGGTGAAATAACACTCCTCAGTTACCAAGGCTCAAGCAAGCTAAAACCCACATGGTAGCAAAAACTAACTAGCAGAAATTGTTAACAGGTTAGAAATGATTTAAACACATTTTGCTGTAGGATTCTATTTACTAGTTAACAAAAAATCATGTATGTCATATAAAATATATTCACCACACCCAGTAGTGTAATCAAAACTTACCAGAAAGCATGTATTTCTTGGTTCAGACGGTGTAGTAGTATGGGCTCAATAGCATCTTCAGAATCAGCTGTACATGTGATGGAACAATGCACTGTGCATGCAGAAGGTTGCGATTCCATTGAATTGGGGATCATTTAACCAAAATATGCTACAAGACCTAGAATTGCCTTATGTGTATCCCACAAAAAAGGTTCAATGTTATAAGCTAACATTTTAAAATGAATTTAAGCTAAATTAACCAAATTCCAAGACTTGACTCCCAAGGAATAATTCCGTAAATTTTCCAGAAAGTTTCCGACCCTTTGCAACCCTAGCTGCAGTGCACATTATGAATCTGATTCTCTCCTCTCCTCGTACACTACATGACCAAAAGTATGTGGACACCTGGTCGTCAAACATCTCATTCCAAAATCGTGGGCATCAATATGGAGTTGGTCCCCACTTTGCTGCTATAACAGCCTCCACTCTTCTGAGAAGGCTTTCCACTAGATGTTGCAACATTGCTGCGGGGATATAGCGATATATCGCTCAGCCACAAGAGCATTAGTGAGGTCGGGCACTGATGTTGGGCGAACCCTGTCTGTAATCAGCCATAAGGCTGGGCGATACAGTATATAGAATTAATTATAATCTATGTTTTTGCGCGATATTCCAAATGCCTATACCACAAGAATATTTTTTTTATTTTTTATATTTATGTCCTTCCACTTGTTCTCATGTAGTTTTTTTGGTCTCCTTCGCTCCTACTATGCTGTGCGCACCTTTCAATTTACACCAGAGATCTGTATATATTGATGAGATGCACGTCTCCTCCCTAACAATGGGAGTCGTTAGGTACAAAGTAAGCTTAGGTACAAGGTAAGCCCATAAGAACACATTTGGCTGATTTTGGACAGATTTTAGTGAGAGTAACACCTCTCACTTTGCCTCTTTCTCTGGTTTACACACACATAAACCAAGACCCTCCTCCACCAAGTTGGCTAAACTTATGTAGAAATATAAAGATGAGCTGGCAACTCACTAGCACGTGGGCTAGCACTTGAGAGATTGTTGATGAGACCGGTGTTCATTTTCTATCAGTTAGTCATTATCAGTGGATGTGCATTGTGCATGGTTCTGGTGACATTTGGAACAAAATGGTCATTTTCATAGACTTCAAACCCAGATCAGTGGTTATTGCAAAAAAGCAGGTAAAACTATTTCGATGAAATAATACAATTATGGTTATGGAAGGCATATATTTAGCTTCACAAGCCCTGATTTCGTTAGATTACTGCTACCTGTTTGAAATGTAGTGTATTTGACCTTTAGTTGTACAACAAAGCTTATTTAGAGATGTTTTTTGTCTTTTTTTGCGATATATTTTGTGAATCGCCCATAAGTTTGAAAAAAACCACAAAATAACTTTTAGGCCGTATTGCTCAGCCCTATTCACCCATACAGCTCTCTGTCTTTCTCTGTAGTTAGGGCTCAGATACATTTAACGTATACTGTGTAGGTCAGGGATAACATGCTAATTGTTCATCTACAGCTGAACATGGCAGATAGAGAGGGGCAGATGGACACGGAGACTTAGACACAAGAGATAGACAGAAATGAAAAAGGAGAAGTGGAGAGAAAGAGAGACAGGTAGAGAGGGAGACAGGCAGAGGAAATAGAGGGAACAGTAATAACACATGCCATAGAGGTTAATAGCTTCCGCCAATGACTTCAAAGGAAACATCCCTTTAAACACGGAAGGTTCTTGAAATAACAGCCATCTCTCTGTGTCTGCGTGTGCTTATTTCCAGCAGGCGGTGTGTGGTATATGATTGCCCCATTAGGGCGATTCCATGCCAGCGGGAGCTGAAAATATTTCTGGTATGTCAGATTGCTCTAGCAATTCTCACATAAAAACTTAATTGGGAGGAAGGATGTTTGAGGAAGGATGTTTGAGGAAGGATGTTTGAGGAAGGATGTTTGAGGAAGGATGTTTGAGGAAGGATGTTTGAGGAAGGATGTTTGAGGAAGGATGTTTGACAGATTTTTTTTAAAACATTTGTATCACAAACTATTTTTGAGAAAATCATGATGAAAGTGGCCATCTCTGGAGAGACCTGAAATTAGCTGTGCAGCGACACTCCCCATCCAACCTGACAGAGCTTGAGAGGAAACTCCCCAAAGATAAGAGTGCCAAGCTTGTAGCAAGGCTGTAATCGCTGCCAAAGGTAGGTAGCCTAGTGGTAAGAGTGTTGGACTAGTAACCAAAAGGTTGCTAGATCGAAACCCTGAGCTGACAAGGTACAAATCTGCCGCTCTGCCCCTGAACAACACAGTGCTTCAAAAAGTGCTTCAACAAAGTACTGTGTAATGGGTCTGAATACTTATGAAATGTGATATTTCTGTATTTTTTACGAGGTTGAAACATATGTTTTTTTCGAAAACAGGTCATGGTCAATAATATCAAAAGCTGCACTGAAATCTAACAGTACAGCTCCCACAATCTTCGTCTTCTTAATTTCTGTCAACCAATCATCAGTCATTTGTGTCAGTGCAGTACATGTTGAGTGTCCTTCTCTATTGTCAATTTGTTTACAGAGAAATAGCATTGTATTTGGTCAAACAATTTTTCCAACCGTTTGCTAAGAGCTTGCAGCAAGCTGATTGGTCTGTTGTTAGAACTAGTAAAGACCGATTTACCACTCTTGGGTAGCGGACAAACACCTTCCTCTAGACTCAGATTAAAGATTTGACAGATAGGAGTGGCCATAGAGTCAGCTACCATCCTCAGTAGCTTTCCATCTAAGTTGTCAATGCCAGGAGGTTTTTCATTATTGATTGATTAGAGTAATTGGTCTCCTGTCCCACACTAACTTTACAAAATAAAAATGTACAATGCTTTTCTTCATTATTCGTTTTTTTAAGCATGAATACAAAGACTCGCTGTTGGCATTTCCTGCTTAAGTTTGCCCACTTTGCCAATTAAGTAATAATTAAAATAAGTGTCGGAGGAAACAACGTACACTTTGCCAATTAAGCAATCATAAAAATAAGTGGCGACATCAAACGGTTTTGTGATGAATAAGCCGTCTGATTCGATGAAAGATGGAGTTGAATTTGTCTTTCTGCCCGTCATTTCATTTCAAGTACGCCAACGTTTTTTTTCCATCATTGATCTTGGCTTCATGTAGCACATTCAGAAAATCACCAGTAGAGGGAGTTTCATTTAAATCCATTTTCCCATTCCCTGTGTTGGTGGTGGTGATAAAATGGACCATAACTTCAGAATTAGAGCCCACTCTGGATCCAAACAATGTCTTCAAATTAACGCAATCAAAAAGGGTTGTTTTGAGATATTTATATTTATATTAATATTTATATTAATATTAATATTTATATTTATATTTATATTAATATTTATATTAATATTTATATTTATATTAATATTCATATTTATATTTATATTAATATTCATATTTATATTAATATTTTGAATGTTGAATAAATAAATTAATGTGAACATTTGTATTTCAGAATCTGGACATACTCCACATGTTAAAGCACACTATAAGGTGTATAATGACTCCACATGTTAAAACACACTATAAGGAGTAGAATGACTCCACATGTTAAAGCACACTATAAGGTGTATAATGACTCCTCATGTTAAAACACACTATAAGGAGTAGAATGACTCCACATGTTAAAACACACTATAAGGTGTAGAATGACTCCTCATGTTAAAGCACACTATAAGGTGTATAATGACTCCACATGTTAAAACACACTATAAGGTGTATAATGACTCCTCGTGTTAAAACACACTATAAGGAGTAGAATGACTCCTCATGTTAAAACACACTATAAGGAGTAGAATGACTCCTCATGTTAAAACACACTATAAGGAGTAGAATGACTCCTCATGTTAAAACACACTATAAGGTGTAGAATGACTCCTCATGTTAAAACACACTA
The DNA here is from genome assembly GCF_045791955.1 of Oncorhynchus clarkii lewisi. NCBI lineage: Eukaryota > Metazoa > Chordata > Actinopteri > Salmoniformes > Salmonidae > Oncorhynchus > Oncorhynchus clarkii. The sequence continues at coordinate 86,123,154 of NC_092151.1, read as the reverse complement.
TAAGGAGTAGAATGACTCCTCATGTTAAAGCACACTATAAGGTGTATAATGACTCCTCATGTTAAAGCACACTATAAGGAGTAGAATGACTCCTCATGTTAAAACACACTATAAAGTGTAGAATGACTCCTCATGTTAAAACACACTATAAGGAGTAGAATGACTCCACATGTTAAAGCACACTATAACATGTTGTCTGCATCATGTACGCTTCACACATCACAGGGTCTTACAGGAGGCATGTACACTTCACACATCACAGGGTCTTACAGGAGTCATGTACAGGTCTAAGAAGGGCCTAAAATGGCCACTTCCATCATGATTGTCTCAAAAATGGTTTGTGATACAAATGTAAAAAGCATATAAAACATCCTTCCTCACAATTAAGTTTTTATGTGAGAATTTCCAGAACAATCTGACATACCAGAAATATTTTCAGCTCCAGCTGGTGTGAAATTGCCTATTCCCTTCACAAAGAACCCTGACTAGTCTGATTGGATCCTCCACCTCTGCTCCATACCTGCAGGTAATTATCACACAGCCAACAGGGATTTATTTGCCACTGTCATAATTGCAGCGTACTTGTTGTATTTATCTCACTAGCGCTGATGCTTGGTGAGATAGATAGGGGGATGTTCGCTAATCGCTGCTATCTATCAGTTCAGTTTCACACAGACACACTTGTTGTCATAATGATATTCACCTGATTGGAATTGACTGTTACTGGAGGTGTGGGAATTGGCTGTTACTGGAGGTGTGGGAATTGGCTGTTACTGGAGGTGTGGGAATTGACTGTTACTGGAGGTGTGGGAATTGACTGTTACTGGAGGTGTGGGAATTGGCTGATGTACGTTCAAGAGTGTAACAGGAAGAAGAAGTGAAGGACTATGGGTATAATAATTCAGAGACCCTAATCTTGTTCATCTTTGAGCCACCCCATAATTCCATCAAATAATGTGCCTCACCCTTGGGACTCTAGAATTTAAAGGTAGATTCGGTGAAATGACGTTGCCATGAGCAGCACCGCGGATATTGAGATGGGAGAGATGCAAGACTTCGCTCTCTCACAGTCACACACAGTATCTGCGCATGTGCACGGGTGCGCTTCACTCTGTTACTCTGTGAATCTGTGCGTCACAGTAGACTCTTCGAGATTGTGCAGATTGAAAATGCGGCAACCTAAATTCGCATGATGCCCTGTTCCAAGTTGTCAAAGGAGGGTTTGTAAGGTCATGAAAAGTCATGGAAATGAGTTTCATAATTGTTGTTTAATGTAATTCATTAACAAACACTTTTAAATATTATCAATCACTTAAAAATTGACATATCCGTCATTAACGGAAGGAACCTTCAGTGCATGTCTGTGTGTGCCAGTTTGCCGTTGCCTGAGGAGAGGGCGACATTTCAGCTGCAGGTATAAAATAATGAAAGTACAACAGACTAACAAGATGGCCAATTTAAAACATAACTTGTAACAGTTATCTCGCTAGTTAACTATAGCTAACTAGGCATTCACGTCATTGTCGCCTTTCCACTGTCACTGTAGGTAGATAGGCTAAATAAATCTGCACCGTTGGAAAACTGGGATTCCCCTCTATTAAACAGCAGCAATGTAATTGCTACAACGTTAAAGGAAAAGTCCACCCAAAAACTATCTTTTGGTATTTGTTTCATTAGTCCATTGTTGACATAGTCCCAAAATGTTTTGCTTGTCAGCACTCAAGTTGTCAAGATATATAACTTTCAAAATACAGAAATCATCCTGTATGATACATTTTGCAATTGAAATAAATTAATTACGCCCTAATCTATGAATATCACGTGACTGGGCAGGCTGGGAGGGCATAGACCCACCCACTGGGGAGCCAGGCCCAGCAAATCAGAATGTGTTTTTCCCCACAAAAGGGCTTTATTACAGACAGAAATACTCCTCAGTTTCAGCTGTCCGGGTGGCTGGTCTCAGATGATCCCGCAGGTGAAGACGCTGGATGTGGAGGTCCTGGGCTGTCGTGGTTACACGTGGTCTGTGGTTGTCAGGCCGGTTGGACGTACAGTGCCTTGCGAAAGTATTCGGCCCTCTTGAACTTTGTGACATTTTGCCACATTTCAGGCTTCAAACATAAAGATATAAAACTGTATTTTTTTGTGAAGAATCAACAACAAGTGGGCACAATCATGAAGTGGAACGACATTTATTGGATATTTCAAACTTTTTTAACAAATCAAAAACTGAAATATTGGGCGTGCAAAATTATTCAGCCCCCTTAAGTTAATACTTTGTAGCGCCACCTTTTGCTGCGATTACAGCTGTAAGTCGCTTGGGCTATGACTCTATCAGTTTTGCACATCGAGAGACTGACATTTTTTCCCATTCCTCCTTGCAAAACAACTCGAGCTCAGTGTGGTTGAATGGAGAGCATTTGTGAACAGTTTTCAGTTCTTTCCACAGATTCTCGATTGGATTCAGGTCTGGACTTTGACTTGGCCATTCTAACACCTGGATATGTTTATTTTTGAACCATTCCATTGTAGATTTTGCTTTATGTTTTGGATCATTGTCTTGTTGGAAGACAAATCTCCGTCCCAGTCTCAGGTCTTTTGCAGACTCCATCAGGTTTTCTTCCAGAATGGTCCTGTATTTGGCTCCATCCATCTTCCCATCAATTTTAACCATCTTCCCTGTCCCTGCTGAAGAAAAGCAGGCCCAAACCATGATGCTGCCACCACCATGTTTGACAGTGGGGATGGTGTGTTCAGTGTGATGAGCTGTGTTGCTTTTACGCCAAACATAACGTTTTGCATTGTTGCAAAAAGTTCAATTTTGGTTTCATCTGACCAGAGCACCTTCTTCCACATGTTTGGTGTGTCTCCCAGGTGGCTTGTGGCAAACTTTAAACAACACTTTTTATGGATATCTTTAAGAAATGGCTTTCTTCTTGCCACTCTTCCATAAAGGCCAGATTTGTGCAATATACGACTGATTGTTGTCCTATGGACAGAGTCTCCCACCTCAGCTGTAGATCTCTGCAGTTCATCCAGAGTGATCATGGGCCTCTTGGCTGCATCTCTGATCAGTCTTCTCCTTGTATGAGCTGAAAGTTTAGAGGGACGGCCAGGTCTTGGTAGATTTGCAGTGGTCTGATACTCTTTCCATTTCAATATTATCGCTTGCACAGTGCTCCTTGGGATGTTTAAAGCTTGGAAAATCGTTTTGTATCCAAATCCGGCTTTAAACTTCTTCACAACAGTATTTCGGACCTGCCTGGTGTGTTCCTTGTTCTTCATGATGCTCTCTGCGCTTTTAACGGACCTCTGAGACTATCACAGTGCAGGTGCATTTATACGGAGACTTGATTACACACAGGTGGATTGTATTTATCATCATTAGTCATTTAGGTCAACATTGGATCATTCAGAGATCCTCACTGAACTTCTGGAGAGAGTTTGCTGCACTGAAAGTAAAGGGGCTGAATAATTTTGCACGCCCAATTTTTCAGTTTTTGATTTGTTAAAAAAGTTTGAAATATCCAATAAATGTCGTCCCACTTCATGATTGTGTCCCACTTGTTGTTGATTCTTCACAAAAAAATACAGTTTTATATCTTTATGTTTGAAGCCTGAAATGTGGCAAAAGGTCGCAAAGTTCAAGGGGGCCGAATACTTTCGCAAGGCACTGTACTTCCAAATACTCTAAAATAATGTGGGACGTGGCTTACGGTAGAGCAATTAACATTCAATTCTGTGGCAACAGCTCTGGTGCCCTGCTAGAGCTGCTCCGGTCAACTATAAGTGCTGCTATTGTGAAGTGGAAACGTTTAGGAGCAACAACGATTCAGTTGCAAAGTGGTAGGCCACACAAGCTCACAGAACGGGACAGCTGAGTGCTGAAGCACGCATCGTGTAAAAATCGTCTGTCCTCGGTGGCAACACTCACTACCGAGTTCCAAACTGCCTCTGGAAGCAATGCAGGCACAATGCCAAGCTTCGGCTGGAGTGGTGTAAAGCTCACCACCATTTGACTGATGGACCAGTGGAAACGCGTTCTCTGGAGTGATGAATCACGCTTCACCATCTGACAATCCGACGGATGAATCTGGGTTTGGCGGATGCCAGGAG